>NW_019640807.1:305975-539503 GCF_000599845.2 Trichogramma pretiosum
AATATTTGTGATTTTTCATGAATTTCAAAAAAACCCTAAAATGGCCAACTTCGGGCCCCTGAAAAAGAGTGATAGATGGTCCCAAAAATTCTAATAAAATTTGGGGACATTTCTGACATCGGGAACAGCAAGTTTTTCATATTTGCAGAAAAAAAAATTTTTTGGCCATTCGATTTCACAGAGAATCGGCCATATATAAGTGTAAATAAGGATTTTTCCGTGTTATATCGTTGTGGCATACATATTTATTATTATATTCTTTGCTCCAGCTTGCAGTGCATGAAAACAATCAGATTTCAATCGACTAGAGATATGGTACTTTATTATGCATACTTATAACACAGTCTGAAAAAAATAAATAAAAACGAAAAAAAACGAGAAAGAGCGAGAGAAAGAGAGAGAAAAGGAGCTGGCATTGTCGTGTGGGGCAGAGTCCACGACGTCGATCAGCAGCAGATACAGAATAAAAGCAATAACATACACATATTTATATGTGCGTATAAGTACAGGGTATGTATGTTGCACAGTGACTCGAATGCGAGTGAAAGAAAAATATATTAGTGTGGTCTCTGTCTGTATGCAGTAGCAGCTCGAGAGAGAAAGACAGGGATATATTCAGGCGTATGTGTGCGAGTACGAATGAGTTTATTGGTCACGCAAAGCACAATAAACTATAAATCCCTTCAAAAAGTTTAGTAAAAAAAGTGAGTGTAAATTAGAAGGAAAGAGAGATACAGGAACAACGAGAGTAAGAGCAAGAGAAACAACCGGAATACGAGTTTTCTGCGCGGATCAAGTATTATAAATGTAAGCAGAGATCGCGAGTGAATGAGTGAGAAAGACAGAATGAAAGAAATAACCGGGGGTATACCGGTAGAGATGCTAATGCCGGCCTTGTGCCACATAGCGTTCATGCGCACCACACACATTCTCTCGCTCACTCGCTCGCTGCAGCCTAAAGCTAGCTTAGTGACTGCAAACGGAAAAAAATAGCCACACGCTTAGGAATAGGTGATTGGTCCTTACTCTTAAGCAGGGACCCTCACTTACCTCCAGCCCCCTTCCTTTTTTTCCTCTTTACGAGCACAAGCACGACTGTCTACCTCTCTGCCTCTCTCTCTCTCTCTCATGTTCACTCATACCCACGCAGATAATCACAGATCCATGAGTTTCTGTGTATGCCCCTGTGCAGTGCGAGTCTTTGTATAAATGTTTTGAAGAATGTGCTGCACTTGGTTGGTCTGCACACATGGGTATGCATATATTTGTATGTGTGTGTGTGTGTGTGAGTGTGTACGTAAGCACTAAGCCCGAGCGCGCCTATCCGTGCGCAAAGCTGGGAAAAATTTCATAAAAATTTGTGTCGCGAGAAAATGCATGCACGGTAACTGCGCGCGATTGGATTGTTCTTAAGCACGAGTGGTGGCGGTGGCAGCTGCATTATGCATTGCCGCAAGTTAGTACGATTGAAGGTTTAGGTGAATTTTCATCCGCCACGCATTCGATTATTTTTTCCTCCAACGAGCATATAATTGAGTCGACGGATTTGTTGGACAAGTCTTTTTTTCTCCCTCTCTCTCTTTCTTTATATGCATAGATTAGAAAGAACGAATGGGTTCGAAGGTTAGAGAATGGTGCATAGAGCGTATGCACACGAGACCTTGGTCTAGCGAGCGCGCACGTATCGTGCACCGCACGTGCTTACGGTTCATTCTTCTTATGCATGTTTCTTATACAAACATACATACACACACGCTTACACGGGTTATGCCGCAACGCAGTCATTCTTCGAGCTTCTCAAACGAAAATATCATTGTTTACTGCGAAATAATATTATTACACCAAGTACGGCTACGAAATCTCGCTCTCTGCGAAGAAAAACTACTTCGAAAAGTTTTATTTTACAGATTACTTCGACATTTAATAGGCTACATTGTACGTCGCAGCGACGCTGCTGAGGAAGCTATAGTGGCCTACCTTAGGTCAGATACATCAAAGTATAAACCTGTATAGAGCATAACGAATCCGGTAAATGCATGTGCATGGAATTACTCAACAATAATGCAGCCAACGAAAAACGTATTGGCAAAAATAATGATATTATATTTCCCAGATTAAGCAAACACAAAGTACCAATAATAAGATTAGACTCTGCCGATTACTCTATGTAAAATCTATCTGTTATATGTACAAATGTGGTTCTATACATCTGTACCTATTTTATCTGCACCATATTCGCCATTAACTTACCTTTACTGTAATACGTACTCATACAATATGCATAATAAAATTTAATGAACCTTTTTTTTACATCACCTACTTTTTATCTAATAATAAATTTATAATTTTAGCCAAGCATTGATACCGAGATGATTGAAACCCAAAATTGCATTGCCTAATTGATGTTCTCTACTGTGCTCATTTTGCACAAAATAAGAATTTATTCTAATCTATAAAACGCACCAATTAACATTCATATATTACCTACAATTTCTTCCGAAATAATCGAAAGAATACATTTATTGAATGTATTGTCATAAATTATGTAAAACTTTGTAACATCCACAAATCTCAGCCATGATGTTTTTGCAGCATATGAGGCATATATTATTTTTAAATGAATGTGGTAGAACTTCAAACCGTACAAAAAAATCAACTTACTTTCTAATTTTGCACAATGATTATGCATGGCTGATTTCATGCTGAATCGAATTTTTCAAAAATTTCCAACTGGCATGCGAACATGTGATTTTCATATCAAAAGTAATCCTAAATTGAATTAGAATTTATGTATCTTTATACTACTCCTTCTCAGAGGCCAGTGATTTTTTTTCTAAAAAATAACTTTTTTTTTAAATTCCGAACTCAGCCTTGAGTGACTTTAGTGAAACATATTCCAAAAGGGTTTAATACTTGAGGAGCTTGTAATTATAATGAAAAACATGAAAGTCAGTATTCAATTCGGTCTGATTTAGATTTTCATTACCAGAAAATACGAAAAGCTTTTCTAAAAACTATAAAAAATCTGAACATTTTGAAAAACATAAAAAAATCGCTACAGAAGCACACAATATGTAAGATATCTTTAGATAACTGAAGAGGATGGCAAAGCCAGTTTATACAATCAAATTTCTCATTTTCTAAAACTTCTATAGAATATTTTTTAAAAGATTCTATGGTGCTCTATAAAACATTAAAATGAAGATCGTCATAAATTATTTTAGAGAAATATAGAAATTTCAAAAATGGTACGGAAAATTTGTGTTTTTGGCTAGCTTCGCCATCTTTTAAATGTATTTTGACAAGTTATATAGTAACTAAACTTGAAAAACTTTCGTATCACTATATGCTCTTGATATAAAAAAATGTGTAGAATTGAAATTCGACAATAGGATTTGTAACACGATAATGAAAATAAGACTCGAAGCCTCTTTTATTAATTCTTCAAATACAATAAATATGATACTTTCATTTGCATTGGCAAAATAAATCAGCACACATTTGCCTCAAAGGAAAAATTGCAATAAAAAATATTTTTAAGCTATTCAAAAAAAGCACATTAAATATATCATTTGAACCTAGCCAATTTATCACATAGTCATATTCTCGTATAACCATGTGTGCAATCTAATATATGGCAGATCTAAGCACATGTATCTATGTCTGAATAACATATTTATTGTTTTGATATTTATCAATTCCACGCATTATATATATATTGTAAGGTAGTGCATAGGTTCGTATGCACTTTAGACAGCTAGAAAAATCGATAATCCCTTCAGATCTAAAGAAATATTATAATTCAAACCTCACGATTCTCTTTCTCTCTCATTGAATGTACATTCTTCTGACAATCAAATAATACTCACATATGCATATAGTGAAGAATATCGCTTAGTCATGGGAATCATAATGCGAACAGATCGCAAGACAGAAAGAGATAGAGGGGGTGGAGGGTGGGGAGAAGGAGAGAGCTGAATCTCAATTGATTAATATCAGTCATTTATTAATTATTCCTCGTTTTGCGCGCACGGCGAAAGATCTTGTTGCTAGTAAAGAGATTGGAAAGGTATCCCTGCGAGTGGATGAGATGTTGCAGTCACGATACATCTGCAGCTATACGAGATTTGTATCGCAAATGTAGCAGTATCTCGTTGACGTAATAATAACGCCACGGATTATTAATATTCATTTTGTTCCGTAAGAACGTCGAATTGAAAATATTCAGAACGGAAAAATATTGCGCATTGGAACTGCCGAGTAGTAAACAGTAGATCTCGAAAAAAATTATTTCTCCTTCGTCGAGAGGCGAGCCAATGCGAGAAAAATACAGGCTCGAGCGAAGCTCATTCATGCAAATCGCAATATAACTTCTATGCCTACATGGTACGACGTACCAATTGAAAATGCGCGCACAAACGAGGATCAATGTTTTAGCTTCTACTAGTCTGCCGCTGCTGCAGCTGTTATGGAGCTAGCCCATAGACTTTATCTGCGAGAATAACGCGAGAAGCCAATCGCGGGGTTCTTTTGTTTGCGCAAGTTTCCTTTGCAGAGTGAGAGACCGAGTGAGAGAGAACCGCGTCACCTTCGCCGCCGTTCTATTTGCCGCACGCATACATTTTGTACTAACTAATATAGTGTAGATATATATATCTATACGAGTATGGGTAAAGGGAGTTTGGTAAAAAGTCCACACGGTGTATGCATATATATGAGTCGGTAAAGCTTTCGCAACTCTATAGCTCATACTCGCGCGCGGGTGTGTGTGTGTGTGTTTGTGTGTGTCTATTGCACATGTATAGGGGCCTTCAAGCCGTCAAGTCCTGCGCATTGTGCGCACGAATATAGCGAAGAAAATGAGATAAACCTGCATTGCCTATTTCATCGAGAGGACGTATGGCGCGCGTCTCAAGTTATGAAAAAAGCATAATGCTTGCGGATCGAGGTTGTTGCAAGCCTGACGAAAGAGCCTCAATAAATATTGAAAATATCAATAATTTTTTCAAAATGCTGTGCATGCTTGTTTTCGATCGCAGCTTTTCTCACTTAAATACTGGTTGCATAAATGTTACTTAATTATTTTATTGAAATATTTCTATGATAATTTTCAATTCAATTTTGATCTCAAATACGAAATAGGTTATAGCCATACTTCCAGCGAGCGTCATGCGATCCCTTTTGTCTTTTCCGATTTTGATTTTTTTAATACACCGATTAAAATCTAATGTCAAGAATCATCTTAATCTTGCAGCAAGGAATCAGTCTTCTAACAGCACAAATCATTCGATTCTTATCACAAGATTAACGTGATTTTTGGCATTGGATGTTCTTTCTATTAGTGTACATAAAATCAAGTAAAAGTAGTTTAAAATATAAGTTTTACAAATACGCAACGGACCAGCTTTTCTCACACGAACATCTCTGAAAAATCGATCGAAATTAGTCTCAAGCCGTTAATAGACTGATAGGCCACTTTTTCCATTTGCCGCAACGTTCATAATCGCGCGCCACTGACCGACCAATCGCGGCACTTATAAACTGCTCACTCTACAAACCTTACCACTTTTATACAGATAGATGATTTTCCAATATACATTGTCGAATTGTTTAATTAAAAATGAATGGTAATTTTCTGTTTTTCTTTTTCATTGCCTTCAATTGGCTCATTGTATTTCTCAGCAGAGCTGAACCAAGTTCATATAATTATATCCCAAAAGAATTCATACGAAACGATATCGTAATTTTCCGTCTTCTCGAATATTTATATACTTTTCTATATTGGTAAGCGAAAGATGAAAAAACAAGACGTCCTCGAAAAATAACTATTGCTGTAATTTGCGATTATGACTTTAGCTGAGTTTTTTTTCTTAAAAAATTTATATTTCTTAAAAAAGTTATAGACAAATGTGATCTAACTACGTAAAGTACAACAGACTTGGATTATGCACTTACTTTCAACTGAATAGAATGATTCATCAGTCTAACTTCAACAATGGTCTCTGCTAAAAGTACAAATAAATATTGAGCAGAATTTTGGTTGATTCATTTTTTTAGTTTCGCGATGAATACTTGTATTCATGGAAGAAATATCAAAAACGAGCGTCGAATAGTTAAGTCTGAATACATGGATGGTTGTGAAATTTTATCAATTCCTGTCTCTTTGATTGTACACACATAATACACATTCGCATAAACATAGTATCGCGCATTGTGCATTTTTACAGTATTACGCTACTTATACATCTACACTCTCGATCCAAGTATAGTAGGGCGGAACGAAAAAACACTTTTGACGCCGATCGCTTTGTAATAGTATTTTATCGAAAGTTTAAGATAAAAAAAGAGAAAAGCCGCGAGCTGGGCGCGAACAAATGATGTCTTCAGGTGGCGCATGAAGCCTGAAGTTTGAAATTCGTAAAAACAATATCTTTATGCTTCAGTATGAAATCGTTACCAAATTTTTCTGCACTGGATTGGCCGATTGGGCTGAAAGTTTCAGGGCTTGTTTTACATGTTGAAAGGAGTTTCTCTGTAAAATTTTAGCCCTCTAGGTGCCTTAGAAGCAAAGATATAGTCATAGGAAGGTTGAAATATTACGTTACATTAATTTTTTTTTGTTCTTTTTCCATCTTCACACAGCTGTACGTTGCGTAATTTTACTGCTATTAAAACGAACGAGCAACCAATTTCTTCGTCTTTTAAAGGCCTTTTCAACCATATAAATTTGTATAGTGTTTTTTAAATTTTTACTGGAGTTACAGTATAAAACGTCCAACATTTTGTGTCGAGCTCGAAACTACAATTGTTATTTTTTTTTCTGTTTCTTAAAAGTTACACATTCTAGACAAACTTGAACCCCAATGATAGTTATATGGCCTTAAAGAGCATAAAATTTCCTTTAATTTGGTGTATTTAAAAACTCTCTAGATCCTCTAGAACCAAAGATACAGCTGTTTGAAGTTTTACCAAAAATAAAAGTACTGAATCTGTGAATCTATCATAGGCCAGATATGGTATGATCATCACACAATCGAATCTTACATTTTCAGTAAAACTTCAAACAGCTGTATCTTTGGTTCTAGAGGACCTAGAGGGTTTTTAAATACACCAAATTAAAGAAAATTTTATGCTCTTTGAGGCCATATAACTATCATTGGGGTTCAAGTTTTTCTAGAATGTGTAACTTTTAAGAAACAGAAAAAAAAATAACAATTGTAGTTTCGAGCGCGACACAAAATGTTGGACGTTTTATACTGTAACTTCAGTAAAAATTTAAAAAACACTATACAAATTTATATGGTTGAAAAGGCCTTTAAAAGACGAAGAAATTGGTTACTCGTTCGTTTTAATAGCAGCAAAATTACGCAACGTACAGGTGTACAAAGATAGAAATAGCACAAAAAAGAATTAATGTAGCGTCGTTTTTCAACCTTCCTATGACTATATCTTTTTTTCTAAGGCACCTAGAGGGCTAAAATTTTACAGAGAAACTCCTTTCAACATGTAAAACAAGCCCTGAAACTTTCAGCCCAATAGGCCAATCCAGTGCAGAAAAATTTGGTAACGATTTCATACTGAAGCATAAAGATATTGTTTTTACGAATTTCAAACTTCAGGCTTCATGCGCCACCTGAAGACATCATTTGTTCGCACCCAGCTCGCGGCTTTTCTCTTTTTTTATCTTAAACTTTCGATAAAATACTATTACAAAGCGATCGGCGTCAAAAGTGTTTTTTCGTTCCGCCCTAATAATCATGTACGCGAACATGGCAGCTGTGATATATTATATAATGATGAAATTAAATCGGTGCGTCGAAGACCGTAAACATTTTTGCCTTACTTTAACAGCCACACGGCCTTTCAGTACCTATCAGTGACTGACACTCGATGAAAAGTCTCGCCCTCGCCCGCAAGCTCGAAAGTTAGGTCTCTCGAAAGCTCTATATATGCATAAGCATATAATCAAATCCCGTGCCACCGCGACGGAGCTTGGCTGCCACTGCTCGTATTATAGCTACTGCTGCTGCACACGGGAAAGGAATTTTAATGCGACAATGCCTTTCTCGCTCTTCGACCGTGGTGCGCGTCCCTTATTCTTCTTTCGCACTCGTGCACACACACACACACGCACAGCCACATAGATATAGAGATTTTCAACACGTGCTCGTGAGCAAACGAACTACTGACAAAGCCACCCTATCCTCTCTCTCTCTTACTCTAGTCGCGCGCGCACGTTATATACCCTGACAATTCCCGAAGGATCCTCTATCCTCCAAGTTCAAACGTGGCTCGGTTGCTGCGATGTGCTCGCAGCCGCAAACTCATGCACAGACACACACACACCCACGTATCTACACGCGCATTCGCGTACGTATAGAGGGACGGAGAGAGGACCTTTCAATGCGAATCGTAGCTCCACGTACATATAGCGATTTCGAGCCACCTCGCCCTTCTCTTTCTTTTCCTTTCTTTTTTTTCCCTATAATCGATTTGCTCTTTTACCACGATCTTATTTTTCACGCCTATCTTTTTTTCTGCTCTCGTGCAGACCTTCGCGAGTGTGACAAGACATTATATTAAAGTTGAAAAATATTTCAGGACTCACGCACGCACGCTCGAATTGATGGCGTTAAATGATGTAGTTTATGCATTTACGTTTTCTTCGTTTTTCGCCCTGCACCCTCGTGGTACATAAACCCAAAAAAAGGAATATAGCGAAAAACGAAAAGACCAAACGCGAATAAATGTATTTTCAAGGCGCGGAGAGGTGCGGCGGGATACACGACCGTGGCGTTTATAAGAAGGCACGGGGAGAGCTTGCAAAGAGTTGCGGTCAGAGCAAAGGCCACCATTTCGTGGTTTTTGCGCATGCCAGAAACGTTTGCGCCGCTACACACACACACACACACATTCACACCGACCAAAAAAAGGACAGGCACCGGTTAAGGAAAAAAGTAAAAAATTCTTAATTTTCACCAACGAGAAGAGAGAGAGAGACGTACCCTCGTCGAGCTGAAGATAGACAGAAAGAGAAAAAACGGTATACGGCGTGTACACGGGCGCGCGATATTCCGCTCACGGAGCAGCAGCAGCGAGAGAGAGAAAGAGGCAAGGAAAAGAAGGCAACGGGTATATAGTAGTGCACGTCGTCCGGTATAGGTCGTTTTTCGTATATATAAAACGCATGTAGCCGGCCGCGCGCTAGTGGGCTAATTCGTGCTTGCGGTCCGAAAGAGGAAGAGAGAGAGAGAGCTCATAAAAATTCAACTGCTTCTCGTGTACTATATACGCGTGTACGTAAATGTATATAATAGACACCGCAATACGCGCGCGCACGGCCCCCTCCGGCTTATAAAGCGCCTCTCTAAAAACTCGCAGCATAAGAGACGACGCATTTAAAAGACAAAAAGGAGTCACGTAACACAAAAGCTCTCTCTTCCTCTTCCTCTCTCTCGCAAGTTCACACTCGCGTGCGGCAGTAAGAGAGACGTGTGCGTGTTGCCCTGGCACAATGTACACGCGCGTCATGCGGTATACGAGCGAGGAAAGGAGGCTCTCGTGTACATATAAAAAAGAAAAAGAAAGAAATGGGGAAAAAGAGCTCTATACAACCGAGCTTGCGCACGGTAATAATTGTCGCTCGGAATCGGCCGTAAACGTTTAAACGTTGGCGCGCGCGCGCGCGAGTGATTGTTTCGACGCGCCCCACGGCGAGACACGAGACTGTTCTCTCTTATACACTCGTGATTCACTCGAGAGAGCTTCGAGCTGTATACCACTATATACATCGGTCTTGATAATAATCGCGGCAATAAAGATTTACACGCGCCCACGTACTTATTAAGAGTGCTCAGCTACTACGCAGGAAACGAAGTGCTTTCAAAGCCATGATTCTCGATGCTTATCGCTCGCGACTATCAAGTGTTTCTGGGTCAAAGAGCTTCGTTGTACACGTGTATACGCATGCTCGCGATCGAGTTATACAATTGCCGCTCGCTCTACGTATAACGAATGTATGTAAATGTCTACGTGCGACTGCGCGCGCCGGTACACGATACTTATTATTATTACGAACGACGACGAGGATTCTGGAGCTTTTGCCACGACGAGTGAAATGAAGCTCGTAACTGCGTATACGCACCGCAAGCTCTCCCCCCAGAGACTCGTAAGATTAACGGACGAGCTTAATAATATAAATTCGCACGTGTACCAAATAAAAAAGAAGGAGGAGGAGGAAAGAGAAAAAAATGCCGATTCGCGTGTAGCGGTTATAAATAATACAGGTATACCGCGAATAATATGCTGCTGTACGCGAGTTTATATACACACATAAGCTGCGGCGGTCTCACAAATCAACGGAGGCGTACACGGCCGTGGCGGCGAGCGAGCGAGCTTGCAGTGACGAGACTCCAGGGGACATTCCGCGCCCTGGAATATGTGGCGTTTGCTTTTGCCAGTACTACTACTACTACTAGTAGTAGCAGCTGTACGACTCGGCCGAGTTAGCTGCTTCGTCGCTTTGGGATTATTCGCTGTACTCCCTTTCCCTCTCTCTCTCTCTCTCTCTCTCTCTCTCTCTCTCTCTCTGCACAGAGGCATTCGTTGCATGGCTTTTGCTTTCTCTCTCTCACTACCCTTGGCATGATGCATGCGATTGTGTATACTGCACGTATATATAGAAGTGTGCGCCCGCGGTGTACTATACGTGTATATTTGTATTGTAAACCAGAAACGCGCCACCCCCCGGACTTTCGCACACGTACGTATATACGCGCGTACACATGGACTCGGTGATAATCATGTCATAACGCACAATCCGGTATGCAGGCGCGCTTCTGCCCTTTTCGCCTCTCTCTTCCTCCCGCACGCTCCATTTTCGACTCGCGCGCACGCTCCCGCTATGCGCGCAATAATAATAATAATTGTAATAATTATCGTTATTACCGTCGACATGCCACGTGCCACTCGACCGCTGCTGCTGCTGCTGCTGTTGTTGTTATGTGTGCTTGTATACACGCACGTACCAGCTGTGCGCGAGGATGTTTCGAAAATGAAATTATTTCCTTCGTTTTTTTTAGAATTTTTTTGGCTTTTTCAACCCTGCTGAAATTTCGACGCTAATCGCGTGGAGAGAGCTTTCGGTAAAAAGCATACTGCGATAATTAATGCACACGTGGCAATGAGATGCACGAATGCGGGCGAAAAGTAACGATCGAAAATAAATATGTGCATTGCATTTTTAATGTATGTAACGATTTCGAAATATCCACCTGTATTACGTACGTAAAGTCGTATTTGCTCATCGGCCTCTATCCCGGGGGTAAATATATGTTATATCGATAATTAGATCGGAATTTTTCCGATGGTATATAAACGCGCAGAGAAAGAGAGAGACAGAGAGCGAGCTGAAAACACGAGTCAAAACGATCGCGGCGCGCGGGCAGAGAAAATATGCATCGCTCCGATTCTCAAAGCTGGAAATTGCGATATCCGCGCGTACGCAGAAGCCAAAAGCTAAAAAAGGAAGAAAAAAAAACCAAGGGACGACGAAAGCAAGAGTGAAAAAAAGAAAGGGAGAAAAAGCAGAGAGAGAAGAGGGAGGTGGGGAGGTGCGCGACTGGAAAGATCGAACTACGCGTATAGAAGCCGAAGAGACGTACGCCGCGTTAATGAGTTTTTTGGTACAGAGAGAGACTACGACGTGCCCGAGCAAGTGGAAAAGAAAAGGAACCCGATCGATGCCGCCGTACAACGTATAGTGGTACATTCACGAGGCGCGCGCGTGTACGCGATCGATTCGCCAGTTTTAAATTTAAATAAACGCCGATAAAAGGGACCACCTTTCTTTATGCACTTAGAGGGAGAGAGAGAGAAAGAAATGTGCGAGCTCACTTCCAATGTCCTCCCTTTGCTCCTTTTTCTTTTTTTTTTTTTTTTTTTTATATAAGTCACAGATTGACAGACACGACTACGACGACGACGGCGACAACGATTCCTCCTTTTCTCCCCGTTATTTTTTTTTCTGCCTTCTTCTTCTTCAACATCTGCGCGAGCTGCTGTCTGTCCCGCTCGAGCTCTATTATTGTACGAGTAGTTTCGAGATTGAGACTGCTGCTGCTCGTCGTCGTCGTCGTCGCGGCATTGTAATAGATCTCGCGATTGAAAGGGAAAGATCCTCATTTGAAAATGAGAAAAAACAAATTGAATTTTTCTCGCTTTCGAGCTTGGCGCGTTTGGAATATATATTCATTTGCACATACACACACACACACACATACATTTGCTCACGGTACACAAAGACGATCGCAGTATATCGAATAAATTAGAATCAAGTACTGCGTGCCATGTATATACACTCGAGACGGACTGCCGACTCTTAGCTGCAAATATAAATAATCGGAGCTGCGCCGTGGACGAAAAATTGTGGACTCTAGACGATCGCAGCCGCGCGCGTTTACATAATATTCTCCGGAGGGCAGCAGCAGCAGCTGAGTAAGATAATTTTTTTTCTGTTTTCCCCCCGCGCGCGCGCGCCTACCTTGTATATAAGGCTCGGCTAGCTCTGCGACACAGGCTAGTAGTAGCAGTCCTTTGCCCGAGATACGGCACGGATTTTTCATCGTTGCTGATTTTAATAAGAGATTGCCAAGAGCGAGAGCAAAGTTATACGTATACGTATATAGGTATGCAGATACACGAGAGAAAAAAAAAAGGGCTGCGGAAAATGAGTCACTGCTTATACGTGACCCTCCGCTACGGCTCACTAAGCTTTTTGCAGCGGCTGCTGCTCTCGATTTCGAAATCTTCCGCGACTCTGCTGTGCTATCCGCATGGCAGTGAGGCCTGCGACTCTTTTATAACTTTGTCTACTCGTGTTTTACCTCTCTCTCTCTTTGGCGATCTCTTTTTGCTCCTTCTCGGGGCTTGTTTCTTCTTCGTGACTGGCGCGCGCTGGGTGATAGGTCGAGAAATGCATATAAATGTATTTGCGAAAATGTCTAGCGTACTCGAGCTTTATTTGTTTATACTTATATTTATTTTCGTTTAACTTTTCGTTCAAAAGTCGAAATCTCATCGGGTACGTTTGTGCAGTACGAGGCGCATTTTGCAAAATGAATCATTTTCCATTCGCTGTAATACGTAAACACATCGCGCGCGTATACATTATGTTAGCGCAAAATTCATCGAGCGTTACGATAATCGAACGTGAAATCAAAATCTCCACCCGCGGGACGATCGACAATTTATAACACGTGTATAAACCGAAAGAGAGCCGCGCGTAAAACGTTCGCGATGTAAATATTTTTCTGTCGCACACGTTGGTGCATAAAACGCGGGGCGACACACGTGTGCCCCGCACCCGATGCCATGCGCGAGTGAATGTTTTCCTTTTTCCTTTTTTTTTTTTTTTTTTGCATCCACCAAATGCACCAACAGACGGCGCAGCAGCAGGCGTCTAAAAGCTCCAACGCATTATCGGAGGCTTTTAAATCGCGCACCGACGTTTATGTAGCGCGTCAATCGTTTGGGACGGCCGTCGGCTGCTGGGCGCAAGCTCGCACTGTAATCCGGCTGCCTCTCTCGGCGGATTTAATTAATCTCATCCATTCGGCGTCGCGTTAATTAAAAAAAAAAAAGGGAAAAGGAAAACCTTGCCGATTCATTGGCAAAGAGCTTCCTCCTAAAAATATGCTTGTTCCTATTTTTATGTAGTGATGGTCATACGAAAATTTTACGTTAATTATACCTTATTAGTGTTCAATATGTGAATTATAAATATTTAAATATATTGTTATAAGACGCCTAGTTCATTCTTCTTCAAGAGAAAGCAAAGGAAAAAAATGCAACCCTCAATGATATTCGTGAACTAACTATAAAAATACACTTGTTTACATAAAAAGGAGTGTGATATGTCGCAGTCAATCGATGTATGCACGCGATGCATACACACACTGTATTATTCCGTGCAGTCGAATTTAAACATGAATATATTTACGGATTCGATTTTCACTCACACACACACACACACGTATTGTATAGCGGCGCGGTAATCCGCGTGTGCACACTTGACGCGCGCAAGCTCGCTCTTTCTCTCTCTCTATCTCTCTCGTTGCATCGATTCGAAAATTTATCGGTAGCGAATTTTAGAAAATTAAAATTCTATTAATCGCACGGGTTCGTACTTGCCGTTGTACGCGAGCTCGTAATACAAGGGCCAAAATTCACCGCCGAAATTGAATAATTCATCGCTGTACGGACGCATCATGCAGTAACACACGATGTATAATAATAAAAATAACACCGTATATATATATATATGCGTCGATCGGAGCGTATTTGCTCTCTGGCGTCGCGCGGTATAGCTAATATCCGACTGTTACAGTCTATTATTACCGATCGCGTCGCTCGAGCAATGTATATGAACGTAAATGTTTAATGCGCATATATTGAGGGCGGCCCCGGCGGGTGGGTGGGCCGAAGGAACTGCACACAGGTGCCTAACTGCCACGTACGTACTCGTGTATGTGGGCCAACGATGAATCGATTGAATTTCATTGAAATAATTTAACCTGTTGATACTTACGGGTCACATATTTCTCTCTCTCTCTCTCTTCGGGCTCTAACATTACAGCGCAGCTTGCGTCAATGTAATCATCGCTGCAGATTTCACACGCGCGTAGATATAGTACGGATACATAAATATACACCGGATGCGCATAAATCGATGTAAACAATGATTTCGAATTTATCCTCGTAATATTAATGTTAAATAATATGATCGTAATGATTTACAGCGAAAGCTCGGCGCGCTATTAATACTCGCCCTAGCGTCGATGATTGCGTTTTCCTGAATAAATTAACACTCTATGTGCATTCTCGAATGTGGCAGTTTTTGTTGTTGCTCCGATGTATAATGTGTGGATAAAATAAATAATTCATACAAAAATAAGTCCCACTCAATAGGTGTAAAAGGATAGTGTTTCTGCAATTTTAAGATCCTGTAAAGGTTAATTAAAAATTTTGGTCATATTCGCCCGATAAACCTCCTCTTAGAGTCGTAAACCTAATTCAAGTATTTAGAAGTAACTTTTCAGTTGAGGAAAGATTTGGACTAACATAATTTCATATCGAAAAGTGAAAAGTGTAAAAATCATTTTTATTTCGCATTATTTTCAACTTATAGAAAAAAACAGTTGTGTCGTCTTTATCAGTTTCGATCCTTCACCTAGATGGCGTACTTCACACTCACAAGCGATAAATACAGTTCCGATCATTAAATTCCGAATTTTACTTGTGAATACGAATTTATATGTATCGGCTCCAGCTCTTACAGAAACCATAAAGATACAAATGAACATTTAATTTTGACGAATAAGAAATATATCTACACCGCGATCAAAAATGCGTACATTCGAAGACGTTGTCGGCGTCGGTTCACGGCAAGTTGCTCGGTAGCAGCAGCATTAAACGGAGCTCTCGTGACGCTCCCCTCCATTCCTCGCTAAACAAGCTCTTTTACCCTCGCGCACTACAGACGAACAAGTCCGGAGTGCTTGTGGTTTTCGGTACAGAGAGTGTATATAGTCGGAGAGTGGGGGAGAGCTCAGACGGAGAATATTTGCCAAGAAAGCACAGCAGTGGCAGCGCAGCAAGGGATCATCAAAGCCGCCTCAAATGTACAGCTATTTTATGAATGTGCGTGTCTGTGTCAGTGAGATGTTATACCCTCGACGCGCGGCTCGACGTCGTGTTTACCCAAGAATACGTTAAAAGTCGTCGAGTGGCCCTGTCCTATACGTACATCTACATATCGTCGGCGTGTATCGGATACGCGTGTTTGTACAGTATATATATAGTATAATGTACTCACAGTCGACGGACACCTTGATCTGCTTGCTGACCGACGGAGGCACATTGTTGCTGGCTATGCACAGATAATTGCCCATGTCCAGCCTGGAGATGCGGCTTATTTCCAGGGTGTTGCCCAGCCACTCGGTCACTGTGTGGTGCGATGAAAAAAAAAAAGCACAACGGAAAAAGTTATTTTACGAATTGTAATTATACGCTATTGCCGAGTAGCAGAAAAATTTTGTCGTATATAGCTCACCGGACAGGGTTTTGTTGATGTTGATTTTGTTGTTGTCGTCGCGCTTCCAGCGGATGCTCGGCGTCGGGCTGCCGCTCGCGTTGCACGACAGCGACACGTTCGCGCCCTCGCGCACTATGACGTCGGACGAGCTCTGCGAGTCGTCGATGTTCGGCGGCACTGCAACACGGAAAAAGCGATGAGTTTAATTATTATCATAATATATAGTACCGCATTACGCGACTCGGGGTCGTTTCATTTTTACGTTGTTTGTTATGAATAAACCAAAAAAAAAAACATCATACTACGTTAGTTACCTTTTCATTATTACATATTACACGTACGCAGGTAACAGCGAATATCGTCTTTTGCGCATGAAAAGTATATACACGTGCGAGAGTTATTGTCGAGGGTAATGGGAAAAAGTGCGAAAAAAATAAAGGAGGTTCGAACAAATGGAATTCCGCTGGGACCTGCCGCAGAGAGCGAGAGCTGCTGCTGCTGCCGGAATATACGTGTAATGCGTGTGTACTCGTGTAGATGTGCGTGAACGAGTAAAATAGAGGAAAAGGGAGGGAAGTGGGGAAAAAAAAGGAGAAGAATAAAGTCGGAACAAAGCTGAGTGTGTACTCGTTCAGGCGCAGAGTGAACACACGCAAAAATATAGTACATTAATATACCTCCTGTACACGTGCGTGGTGGTAAAATAACAGCAAAAAAAAAGAGAGAAAATAGTACGTACATGTCATTACGTAATATGGACTCGTTTCGTACTCTACGTAGGGTTGAATGGAAACTGCGATGGAATTTCACGCGCCACGGAGCTTGCGATTACTCGACGAGCGAGTGAAAAGTTGGCCGTGTACGCGTCTCCGCGCGCTTCGATTGGGCTATAATAAATCGCTTCGAGTTATCGAAGCTCTGATGTATAAAATATAAAATAGAAAACAAAAATGAAAGAAGCTCGATCGCGTCAACGCGGCCAGAAACTAAGTCGCGCGCGCCTTGGTATAATCGAACTTATTCACGATTCAGTTTGACTCGAGAGAGTCAATGATAAACTGATTATAACATATTGCGTGTGTGTCTGGCGCTCTAACACGTATTATTATACATCTATCTCGGTAAATCAATTTACAGCGGCAGCAGTGGCAGCACACAGCCTCCTGTGTATGTGTTTGCATTGCGGTCGGTCGAGCTTCGAATTCGATTATGCATTAACCCTCTCCTCCCCTCCCCCCGCGCCGCCCGGAAAAGCCTCGGAGTTTATTGTCTCGGGCTTTGAGGTCGAAATCAATGGCCATCGCAACTGGCCATATAATCGAATTGATGGGCTTGGGTATTATGTATATATAGGCGCTATATATATTATATATACCTATAGTATTCCTATATAATAAATATATATCTGTGTGTGTATGTGTGTGCGAGTGAGGCAAAGAGAGAGTTTGTCACCAGAGGAGAGATTTAATGAAAGAGATGGACGCATGGCCGTTATATATATATAGAGAAGCGGTACGCGAGCTTGCAAAGAGAGCCCCGCATTAAAGAGAAAATCAGCGCGCTGACAGGTGTCCGTTTGGCCACTACGTAAATACGTATATATATAGAGTAGAGGCTCGCGCGCGCACACCTTTATATACGAAACACGTCTATCTCGCTCGCGCATTTAACAAAAAAACAAAAATACAAAAAATAAGAGAGGTTTCTGACTCCTCGGACCAAAATAAAAATTAGTCGTCCGCAGCTCGCCTCCCGTCGTCGTCATCGTCGCGTCGTCCGTGTGGACATTGACACACACACACACACACACGCTACTCATGCAGCGTCAGGATGGACGTTTATTTGCGCACCGCGCGACGTTGAAAGACCCGTTGGGCTCACGCGTGTGTTTTTTTCTCTCTCTCTCTCTCTCTCTATTTTTTTTTTCGTCGTCGTCGTGTGTATTCCGAAAACTGGACGAATGCATCAACGCGAGCGAGCTTGCGAGCTTGCGCGCGCGTCTGTGTGCTGCTGCTGGATGAACTCGTGGCGCGCGAGCGCGAGATGAGACAATTTTTTTCATTTCAAAAATCCTGCGACTAGCTTTTGTGCGCCGCACCTTTTCCATCCCCCTTTTTCGTAGCTCGATTTTTCGCGCGCGCGCGTCCTGAATTTTTTGGCACTGCCTGGGATTTCATCACCCAGCCGTCCCTCTTTCACCTTTTTTTGAAGGCGAGCTGACGTGTGTATGTGTACGCGCGCGCGAATCCACTCACCGGAATAATAATATAATCGCAAGTAGAGATAATAAAGGTAATTATCATTGAAAGAACGTTTTTTACTCGATCATCGATCGTCGCTCACATACATACATTTAAACTCGCGCTCGGCAGTCGTCATAAAGCACGATAAGTACATGCGAGTGCCTCGCTAATGACGCAGCGTTTAAGTCCTCGACGGCTCTTTGAGAGTATAAAATATATATGTAACTTAAAGGACGCGTATATATATACGTACGCCTTTTGCCGGCGTACATATAACCGGCAGCACTCCTTCGTCGTTTTCCACGTATAATACGATAAGGAAAAAGTATAAGACTAGTGCGCCAGCGTCATATTCTCTTTTCTCCGTGTATAAACGTGGATGTGTGTGTGTGCTTGCGAGAGAGAGAGACTAATGTAGCTCGTCGAGTGAGAGCCATAGCAAAGACTGCTATACTTCGCTAGCAAGCACAGCACGCCGCCTTTGCCCCGCGTCCTATATATGTATGTATGTAAGAGGGCGAGGCGCGCGCGAGCTTCGCAACCGATGGATTTTGAGTAAGTATATTATATTACGGCTTCTCTCTCGCTCACTCGCTAGCTCTCTCACTTTACGTATGTATACGTCTGTGTAATATTCTACTTTATTACGACTGCCGAGCCACTACGGCAAGCGAGCTCACAGAAAGAGCGAGTGAGAGAGAGAAGAAACGCACACATAAAAGTTATACGTTCTTGAGAGCTTGCAAGGACTAAGGTAAAGGAGAGAGAAAAAAAAAGCTCGATCGTTCGGGTGAATGTGTGTGTATGTGTGTGTGTGTGTGTGCAAGCTCAGTTAATAAATCGATATTAAATTCTTTGTGGTGAAATTTATCAAAAGCGAAGAGTAAAAAAAAGAATGAAAAAAAAGGGAAGCCTTCGCTTATAAAGTAGCATAATGTGGACGTGCGTGCTCTATGCTAAACGAAATAGCCAGCCGCAACAAAGCGACTCTCTCTCTCTCTCTCTCTCTCTCTCTCTCCTTCGAAGACGACGCATTAATGTTAATATGAATGCGCCGCCGGATCGCATAATACACGTCGAGCTCGGGTCGCGCGACACACGTGTCGATCGTACACGCGTATGTGTGTATGTGTGTGCATAAGATCGTGTACATAGGATGTATATATGCAGCAGCGCCGATGGTGGTGCACGGCTGTTGTCGTTTCGATGCATTATTCAGGCGTGTAACGAGTGTCGCGCAGCTCCGCGTTGCGTTGTTATGCAATAGGAAGTGTTCTGTGTTGCGTTGTATCGTGTTATGTGTACAGTAGCACACACGGTGACTCGCGAGCGCGTCTCGTTCGGAATAATACCCGCCCCGCACAGCCCGCTAACGCGAGAGAGAGGATAGGGAAAGCATGCAAAACACCCAAAACCTCGACTCGAAACCGTATACAACGCCACGAGTGTATGCACGATGTTTTCGAAGGAATCATTTATCCCTCGGCTCGATCCGTATCTATCTCTCGCTGGCTTGTTTTTTTCCTCCTTTCGTTCTTTTTTGTGCAAAAAAAAAGAAAAAAATAGATTCGTTCGTCGGTATCGCGAACGAATACATGTATGATTGATGCGAGCGAGCGAGAGAGAGAGGAAGAGAGAAGTTGACTCGTATACACGCGGATATCATTGCATATTCATGAAAATATAGTTGCCGGCGTAGGATTTTACGATGTGTTTCGAGAGCACACGCGTTGCAGTACTTGCAGTTCGGCTAACTGTATGTGCATTTCAATGGCATGATACGTACGTATGTGATTTGTACGTGCGTGTATATGTATGCGTGAGAGAAACTACACAGACACGCGTAACAATTTCACAGCTGCTAATTATCATCGGCAAGTTCAAAGATCGATCGAAAAGTCACTCGAATGAAATAATCCGTGATTCCGGTAAAATTCATCGTCGTTCGATCGGCTTCGATTTCGGACAATACAGCGCGGCCAGACTCAAGAGAGATGGCATAAGCAGCGAACGCGGCTATTCTGTAGATACAACCGAAAAGTGACTGGCTATACTCGACCTTCTCTCTCGCTGTATATCGACGCGTAATCTCTCGATGTATCGCTGGCCATTATACGGCTACATGCAAAATGAAATGCGCAAAAGTAAAAGCTCGCGCAAGCTCGATGTGTATACGCGCGTTCCTTTGCATATACATCTCGCGCAGCAGTTCTCCGCCTCCGAATATATACTTTCCTTTCAATATTCAATGGCAGCTACATTTTGCGCGCGTATACGCGCGGCGAAGGAGAAGAGAGAGCTGATGCGCTCTGACTGACTCTGACAGCGCAGCGCAGCCAGAGAGCCTCGAGTCTTGGCTTATTTTCGCAACACTGTTTGCAGCTGTATACGCGCGCGTGTGTATGGAGTATAGCGCGCCGCGCCCGAGAGATTCTTGCGCTTGACAGTTCATTGGATCTTACTTGAAACGGATGCGCGCCGCCTGGAACTCGTGTCAAGATTCTCTCTGCGCCCCCCCCCCCGCGCTCGATATACACCGTATGCATGCGTATACGCGAGCAGAAGTAGGCGGGGGTGCAAAAAAAAGCGAGAGGGTAGACGTTAGAAAAACTCGTCGCGCGAGAATCCTTCGACGACGCACGTATGTATACATACTTATAATTATGTGTACGGAAATGCACTCGAAAAACTCGTTCCATTTTCGTTTCCTTTATTTTTTGTTCCTCTCTCTCTCTTAATCCTCTCGAAGAACTTTTTTAGCTCGTTTAGATTTTTTTTTTTTTTGTTATTTTATCATCTTCTTTTTTAACTCGGGCGTACGTGTGTACCGGAGAGTCGATTTGCCCCGGGTATAAACGCGCGGCGGCGGGCGCGCATGCTCGCGCTGTCATCAGAGATTTTAATGAGCGATTTTTTCCTCCGAGTCTTTGAAGTCGAGGGAAACATCTTAAACTAACCCGGTGCGCGCGCGTGTGTACCGCGTCAACTTTTGCGATGCAATATAAAGTGGGAAAGAGCGAAAAAAAAAACGATTCGGACGGCAAAGAAAGTTTATCTGCGTGGATATACGTTCATGGTATTATAAGTATTGGCTCGTAATGTGAAATCGTGAAGTAAATTGTTAATATTCTCATTTAGTTCGATGTACAGTTACAGGTGCTCTTCGGCTGGAATGTATCGTAACGAGGTTCATCGATAATTCAAGTTTTCATAGCTGCTTATGAGCTTTTTGATTTTTCCAACAGGTGGAGCATTGTAAACACGCAAGTGTCAAAAGTTCTAGCTAGTATAAATACTGCTCAACTTTCTTCGATTGTAGAAACTGGGTAATGTCATCTTCATTTTGAATGAGACTACCACACTGCTACAAGCCATCTCGTCCAACTCTACGAATTTCTGAAAAATTTCCCTCGTTTACTCGATTATACACGGAAAGTATAAAGTAGAAATAATCGCGAACGTCAATCCGATCGGGAACGATTTCAAAACCCGCATCCTTTGTTTCAGCTTTCTTTTCCGCGCGCGTTAAAGCGCGACCGCAAGCACCAAGTAATCGATTCATTTATTTATTTATCGATGTATAAACGTACTCGGTAGAAAATACCTTTGTAAACTCGGAGCTTTTATATCGGGGACCCCACCCTCAATGATCGGTATCCCATATAATCAACTTGATCTCTCGTGTTCGATATATATATCTACGTAATGTCCGTCCTGCGGGGCACGGCGATCTATTTTATTTCGTTTGGCCGCAAACATTCTCTCTTTATCCGTCAATTCGTTCAAATACTACCGCTAGTAGTAGTAGTAGTAGTAGTAGTAGTAGTAGTAGTAGTAGTAGTAGTAGTAGTAGTAGTAGTAGTAGTCCACAGGACGTTAGTCTCCTTCCCAGTCCAACAAGTTAGATCGGTGTTTTTTACGAACAAATATTTCTCTTTCTACGATTCCTTTTTTCTTCTTTCCTCTGTTGATTTTTTTTTGTTCTTTACATCGTCGTCGCAAGAATTGCTCGCTCGCTCTTTCGTCTGTATACCCGCGCGCTTTGTCGAAGCAATAGAAAATCGGCCGGGCGGGGGGGGGGAGAGAATAAAACGTGAAGAACGAGGGTAGTAGAGCTAAAGACAAACTTTTTCTCATCGCAGCCCCCGTCTTGCGAGTTTTGTTACTTATGTGTATGGGATTTTGCGTGTGTGTGTGTCCGATATGAGAGAACGCACATACCGCTCGCCAATGGGTTACACTGCGTCTCCTGTATAGAGGCTACACAGTGGACGACGAAGACGTCGAAGAAGACGAAGAAGAACAACAACAGCGCGACAAGCAGCGCTTTGTAAATCCTCCACAGACTGGAAAACACAAGACGAGTCCAATGAAAGTGTCTGCGCCCGGCTATATGTACGGCTCCGCACCGAGTAAATACGCGACTTAGTGTACACGCAGCGCTGATCTTCTCTTTCTCTCTCATTCTCTCTCGTTCTTTAAAACTCGCCCAACGTTTGTAAGAGAGAAGGGGCTAAAGCACACCAAATTCTCTCTCTCTCTCTTTTTCTCGCTGTTGAAGGGCTGAAAGAGAGACGCAGTACGGATTGATGCTCCACCAGCGAGAGGGATGAGCTCGAAAAGAGAGAGAGAGAGAGAGAGAGAAAGTACCGGCTCGTTTATAATGAAGAGGAAGAGAGTCTCGAAAACCACCGGCAAGCAAAAATAAACACGTGCTCGTACGGGTCGGTTCGCGATCGACCCAAAGAAATTACTATTGACCCAAGTCGCGCCCGCGAGAAATGTACCTTTCGTTGCTGCTGCCGCGCGTAAAGATGTATAAAAAAAAAACAAAATAAGAAGAAATGATGTACGGTACAGAGTACTTAAGTTTTTGTTTACGAGGTATATAGTACGTACAAAACGTCACACGGGGATAGGGTCATAAAAATCTAATAGATTTGCCGCGGCGTTGAAAACAATGTATAAAACACTCACCCATACAATATACGCACACGTGTATATACGTGTACGCGACATTGAGTTATAGAGCTTGCAACTGTGTATGTACAAGCGAAACTTGCGGCGCGCGCGGCATTATGCTCGCGACTATATTGCCCGGTTTGTATTATACGCGCGCAGCAGCGAGTGTCGGCCGGGCGACACACAGACACTAGTTTTCTCTCACTATACGCAGTCGGCGTGTTATTATGTAGATATATTTCGAGGACGCATACACACGCGTGTATGTGTTTTCAGGCCCTCTGCGAATGCGAGTCAAAATCCCTATCCCATTCACACCCGTACGCCCACGCCCAGCAGCGGCAACTGAATATATATTCTCCGCATTGTCGTGAGAACTACATATTGCCATTTTTATGCCCTCTTGACTCTCTCTCTCTCTCTCTCTCGCTTCGCGTACACGTATATGATACACGCGCGTGTGTGCGTGGGTGTGCTTGCAGTTAGCCAGCCACGAGTAGTCAAGAGGATCGTTTTACATCCGCAGCGCCCATAAAACAGACGTACGTACGCGTGTACGCGAGCCTCGAGTTTTCCTGCGTGGCAATTTTTTATTCTCTTTTTCATATATCAATTTACATTTTCATCATGGCCCGTCGTCGTCGTCGTCGTCGTCGTTGTCGTTCGCGGCCAATCGAAAGTCATACATATATTACGATGTATTTCGATTGATATTGCCTGTAAGGACGAAAGTGCGGCAATAAGTGAATATCTCGCGCGCGGAAACAATTAATTAAGACTTTACTAATGATACGTATAGACGAGCTTTTATTCTCTTCTCGACTTTAGCGGCGCGCGCAGACGTCGTACTTCCACGCTCTGCTCGTTTTCAGCTTCGCGGATGGCCTTTCTCCGGTGCCTCTTTATCTACACTCGAAACGAAAGGGGGAGACAACGGGAGAGATGTCGAAACTCCTCTAGGATATTAATATTCATCCCTCCGCGCCTTTGCCTCTGCGGGTTCACCACTGTGGCTCGACCTATACCACTAATTGAACGATTCTCGCGGTGGTTGGGTCGCGAATCTCAAGCGTGCTATAATAATAAAATTCGTTGAAATTATTTCACGAACAAAAAAACAGGAGAAGAAAAGAGGGAATTAACGTGGAAAAGTGACGAGGTAGAACGATGAAAATATCCGTGGGGTACTATTTATTTATTCAATTTCGTATGTACTCACCGACGACGTGAAGATATCCGTACTGGGTTTTAGCCGTGGCCGTGTTTATCTGACACATGTACCTGCCCTTGTCCTCCTCCTGGACGTTGCTGATATGTAGGTACCAGGTGCGGTGCTTGTCGTGCGACACGGATATTCTCGGATTCCTCGTGATCACGTGATTGTGCACCGTCAGTATGGCCGACTGGTCGAACAGCATCCAGGCTACCTGTCAACGACGCCAACGTATGGATGTATAAGTCGAATGGGGTCAATTTCGTATGAGGTTTATTTTTAATTTTGTTGTTCGAGTGAAAAATTAACATAAATTATTTGACTATCTATATTTCAATTAAAGCGTTTCAATTAAATATAAATGTTACGATTTGCAATAAATGCTAGAAAAAATGAACGGATATTCGATCATAAGTAATATTTAATATTTAATATTTAATATTTATTATTTGAGGCTAAGGACTTAAGTCCAACGTAGCCCAAGGCAACAATACAGTCTCCCGGTTAGCAACGCGAGACACGGGCACGAATATCACACATATCAACAATTATAAACATGAAAAAAACAAAAAAGATAAACAAAAAAAAGAATAAAAAAAAAGAAACCAATAGATTACAAATAGAAGACAACAGGTAAACACCGGTAGACTAGCTGCCACTCTGGAGGTCCAGCAAGTACCTACGAAGGGCGGCACCAAAACCAGGCCGCTGAAACCCTTCCCTAAGTAATTGTAGCTTTTACCGACAGATGGCGAGTATCTTCGACTCTAAATCTGCGAGTGACAAAGTGAAAATAGTTGTATAAGTCCAAGCACTCCAAGACTAAATACCCAGGAATTTCGATAAAATAGTTGTTAGCTACGCGGTGGCCATAGTACCACATAGATCTAAATTTTACAAATTTACCTTCACGTCCAATTATTAAAATTAATATGATCCGTATGTAATTCAAGGACTTTTGCCATTAAATTCGATATGAAGTACAATTTAATTGATCCATGAAACATAATTCAAATGCAATTAAAATCACATTGATTTCGGTGATTTTGCGTGAAACTAAATTCACTTCTGAGAAGGAAAAAACTCTCTTCGCTTCAACATTAATTTCAACGTAAATATTTTTGACGGTGTACGATAAATCGAAACAAAAAACTTTTCGGCT
Source organism: Trichogramma pretiosum (assembly GCF_000599845.2). Lineage (NCBI taxonomy): Eukaryota > Metazoa > Arthropoda > Insecta > Hymenoptera > Trichogrammatidae > Trichogramma > Trichogramma pretiosum. The sequence goes on from NW_019640807.1 coordinate 331,649, forward strand.
ACTTCAAATTTTTCGATTTATCCGTACGTATTTCTCCAAGGACTCGGTGTGTGTGTGTGATTCATCGTCGAGTAGTACACGCGAAACATATTATTACACGTACAAGCCATACGAAAAGTGCAATCGAGCACTGGACCCAGCCTCCGGACGAACCGTACTGCTATACCGAGGGATATCTTCTTCTCGAGCTGCTGCTGCTGCTGCTGTTTCCGGACTCTCTGCCCAGGGTCTCGTGGGATATACATCCCTACCGAATCGAGAGTCCGCGCGCAGCTGCCTTGCCGTATATATATGTGCGAGGGAAAGCGAAGAAACTTACTATACCGCCGCGGCGGGACTCGAATATAATATAACGAAGAATATGGCCAAGGGGTTGAAATGCGCGCCCGTCTAATGTATACAAGACGAGCAATCCCTCCGTAACGAACGATATCTTCTTAAGGAAGAATCGCTGAAAGCCCTTTCCTCGTACTGCTTCGTTTCTCATCTTTTTCTTCTTCTTCCTTTTTTTATCTTTCAATTACGACTTTTGGCCCCATTAGCGAACCGCGATTGAAACCGCGCGCAATCGCGAGAGCTCGATTCAGTCGGAATATCGAGAAACTGCGAGTACCGAAGGTGGAAAAAAGAAAGAAAAGAGATTTCGACGTGGCTTTGCGGGTCGATGATGATGATGATGATAATGAAGGTTTAGCTGTCGAGTGGTACATAATAATTATTTTAGAAACACGCTCACGGTTTGATCCCAATAGGGCACCGGACGAGCATATAAAAGGGATTACATTTTGCGCAGCGAGGTTAGAGAAATACAAGCGAGGCTTTGTCATTCATGGAGCAGTGAACAAATCTGGGGGATTCAACGGAAATATTTAATTCGCGCTTTGAGTTTTCGCTATTTAATGGCGTACAATGCCAAGGAGAAAAGAGCGATAAGCTTCATAATGATTTTATGACATTAGGACTATCGAGTTTTTAAATGTTTTTAGAATGATACACTTATTTTTTTAAATATTTATATTTTATGAAAATTTCATAAACACAATTGTGTAAAATCTTTATGAGACTTATAATTTTTTTCTACTGCAGATAAATTACGACTTGAATTATTTCGTTGCTCCGTGAATGTTATACCGTGTGTCGCACTTACTTGTATACAACAAATTGTGCCCCTGGATGAATGGCATTTTCATTACAGTATATCGGTGTAGTTTCATAATGATACGCGAGGGCCTCTATGTTTCGCAGTAATTTTTTTGCGAACAGCAGATCGACAGTGAAAGGATAAAATATCGTCATCGAGCTATCGCAATCTCAGGATTTCCTGATTAAAATGTAAGTAGTGTGCTCATTAGCTATAGCAAGTATCTAATTTCTGGATAAACAAGTGTTTACAGACGATATCCCTGAAAGAGTCTATAAGTCGATACAATCGAGGGACATAACCTCAAATATTTCCTCAGTGCAAATAGTGAAAATTCATGGTAATCGCATACAATCAAGCGAGTGATGGAAAACATAGAGGACATAGTCAGGTACTCACTGAATTTTTCTTTGACATGCGGTGATATTTTTTAAAGCAATCGCTTCATAAAACTCGATTATTCTCTAGAGTGAAGCAAGAGCCGAATGATTCTTGGGAAGATGCAGGCACCGATTATACTTGCGATTCAGTGGACTCTTGTAAAGTCAAAAACATTGACACATGCAAGTTCTATAAATCATCAGTAAGTTGAATAATTTTATTTATGTTGTGTTTTTGCACTATTAAAATGGTTACGATATTTCAATTTTAGAAAAATCATATAAATGGGGTTATGTCGTTACAAGAAAAATCAGATGAAAAAATATACGCAGATTTTGAGTGCAAAGACGTGAAATCTGAATCGACAGCCATCTGTAAAACTGAGAATCAGATTGGCCTACCTACTATAAAAATAGAAAATGAAAATCGGGTCATTGATATGAATGAAAATATATCTGTTGATTTTGAGTGCAAGAATGTGAAACTTGAAATGAAGTCTTCATCAACAATCATTTTCAAAAATGAGCATCAAAGTCATTCGTCTACTGTGAAAATTGAAAAAACAATTTCAAAAATAGATATGAACACGACACATAAGAGCATAAAACCATATGAATGTAAGATGTATCACAAACTATTTGGATACGAAAAAACCCTCAAAGTTCACAAGAATGCATTACATGATCGTAGCAAACCTTTTGAATGTGAGATTTGTCAGAAACCATTTAGATCAAAATGTAACCTCCAAACTCACGTAAATGTAGTGCATGGTCGAATCAAATCTTTTGAGTGCGACATTTGTCACAAATCATTTGGACTAAAGTGTAATTTCAAAACTCATTTGAATACAGTACATAATCGGAGTAAACCCTTTGAATGTGACATTTGTCATAAATCATTTGGACTAAAACATCACCTGAGTTCTCACATAAATACAATACATAATCATGTCAAACCCTTCGAATGTGAGATTTGTCACAAATCATTCGGCATACAAGGTAATCTCTATAGGCACATAAATTCAGTACATAATCGGAGCAAACCCTTCGAGTGTGAAATTTGTCACAAAACATTTGAACACCAGAATCTACTCAAAAAACACATTATGATAGTACATAATCTCAGCAAACTTAGGAGCACGAGTTTGGTTTGAGACCTATTTGAACTGAATAAAGATTTTTACAATCGAATGTGTAATTTTGACAATCTTTTATTTTAAAGAAAATTTCCTAACTAAATCCGGTCGAGTTTTTGAATTTGTGTGTACGAGGTAAAAGCAATACACTAGAGTGAAGCTCGACTTCATCTTCGTCAATGTGCATGTGCGAAGTTTATTGAAATGTCGGGTTTCATTTACTTATACGAGTGTCGTCTAATGCACTTGACGCAACTATAACTTCCTGTAAATCCAAAAAATTATAATAATTTTATTGAAGATTTATTGATGCATATAAAGCCATCATTCAACGCGGTTCACAGGCAATGATATATCAGCTCGTTGCATGCAATTCAAAAGCCATCATCTTTAATTATGAATTTAAAAAATTGGGTTCAATATACAAATGGCGTCACCACTAAAATCCCAACGACCAATTACAAGTCATTTCTCGGAATGACACAATCAGACTATCAATTTTTTAGGAGAGGTTGAGAGGATCGAATAAAAAATTAAGAAAATAGATGCGTGAAATTGAATACTGTAAACTTCACGCGCAGGAGAAATTCTAAAAAGAAGCGGCGAAAGAAAGAAAAATTGGACTCGCAACGAGTCCCCACGGTCTTGTATACGATCGGTATCTCAAAGCTCGTATCCTACTTTCACTGTGGGTCACGCAAAAATCGATCAAAAAAGCCCGATTTTTTTACGTTATATATATCACGCGAATATCGCACGGCGCCCTGTAGCCCCGATACGACAATTGCGGGATACTTTAACGGACGCTCGTATACGGGCGAACTTTTGTCCGAGTTATATCGGGATGAGTATATCTATATGTCAACGCTCCTACTGCTCGTGCCGTCGTAAACGTATACAAAAATATGACGCCGATTTACAAACCGTAAGAATCGTGTACGTATAGTTGTAAGTGTGTGTGGGCGTGGGTGTGTGTATTTATATTACAGAGTAGAAAACTCAAAACTCCCATCGCGTAATTTACGTTATATTTTTATGACTTACGCGATATAGCATCGTTCGAAACGTAATCCGGATGTACGAGTTAACGTTACACCGCGCATAAAGCTCTACTCACAGGTGTGTATGTGTATACATGATCACCCATGTACACACTAAACGATATTCGCTCATTTCTTTTGCCTTTTTTCGGGAGAGGGGCCAGGGAGAGGGAACCTCGCGCGCGTGCCGAGCTTTTGTCCGCGCGGGATTTTGGGATTTCCGGCTGTGCTTGGACTCTCGCACACATGCAGATATGATAATAATGATAATAATAATAACGATGATAATAATGCGCGGCAGTGCGCCCCCGTACAGTCCGTCTATTATATGCCCTCGGATTAAAGCGTTAAATTTCCTGCTCCGCGCGTACAGGAGAGTTTCTCCGCACTCGCATGTGATTTTAATTAATTTTTGATATCGCGCGTCCGTACGTAGGTATACGCGCGAATTACTCCGGAAGAGAGAGATAGAGAGAGGAGAGCCGCGTATAAATGTAATAATGAAAATAAAACGTCGACCGCTTACATGTAATATACGAAGATATAATAGATATCGTTGTGTGTGCCGGGGAAATTCTGCTCTCTGTATAATATCGAAGCAGTGTGTGAATTATGACGAAATCGAGGAAATAATTGTATTACGAGTCTCGTAGAGCCTCGAAGAGAGAGCTTGCAGCTTGAAAGCAGCCCTGAATATGTTTTTCATCGCAAACCGGGAGGAAAATCGTCTGCCTCGCGCGCGCCGCGGTTATACACGTATATATAACGTTCCTGGAAAGGCAGATGCATATCGAAAGATGGATTGGTCGTTGTATACAAGCGATATAAAAAGTGGAGAAGCGCACATTGATTCGCCGTAGTCGTGTGTGTGTTGCCTGCAAGCTCACTCGCCGCGCGGCTCTACAGCAGTCACCGACAAAAGTGAGCGAGCGAGAAAGTCTAGCCACGAAAGAGCTTCGTGCCCCAGAGAGAGTTACAGCTTTGTTTACTGCGCTCTCGCGGAGCCTCTCTCGCGAGCTATATATGTGTGTATGTATGTAGCTGCTGCTGATGCCGATGCTACGCCGCAAAACGCCGTCGTGGAGCCGTCCAGTCTGGCTGCACAGCCGCTGCTACACTGCTCTATCTCGCTTCTCTCTTTCTCTGCCCCGCGCCCGGCGCGCACCATATATACTATACACAAAAGTATACGCGGATCGTATATACAGCACGCTGCGGCGATGGCCTTATCTTTTTTTTTCTTCTATCTCTCTCTCTCTTTCGGCCGAGGGAGGCTGACTTCACACACGCAGACTGCACACACATAGACACGGACGCGTTTCCAATCTTTTTTTCCCTCTCTCTACCTCTCTTCTGGAGCGCCTCCTTATCTTTCATGTTTTGCTATAACTTTTCTCCAACAATCGTTTTTCACTCGGCACCATATAGCTCGCGTTTATACTCGCCCTGTTTTCCGCAAAGAAGATGAAGAAGAAGAAGAAGAAGAAGAAGTAATCGAGATGAACGTCATTCCGTGTCCTGCGTACTTAGATTGCTCAGGCGAAATCCAATCGATTTAACGCAAGTTGCATTTTTATTTTTACTTCCGCTGTCGTGAGAATCTGCTTCCTGGGTCTGATGTGGTATTTTATACGATAATTAATTGACTGTGATTTTAATGAAATTTAAATATACCTGACCATGACATTTATGAAATGACGACAAGCATCAAAGGAACTTTGAAATATTATTTGTATTCCACTTTGTGTTTTACTTTTTGAAAAATTCGAGGTTTTTTTTTCAAAATGATTACATTACTGCCCACAAGTAGGCTACGATAGAGGGGGAAAGTATCACCAAGAAGCTAGTCACTAAACGCCGCGGCTCGTTGCTACTATCGTTCAGTCGCTCGCGAGTGTCCAAGTTCCTCAATGAGCAAGTGTTTACGAATTGCTGAAAGCGGGGTATACTGTCGGCTGATCGAGGCATCTAACCTCAAAATATTTTCTCGGAGCAAAAAGTGAAAATTCAAAGTGATTACATATAATCCAGCGAGCGATGGCAAGCAGAGAGAAAACAATAAGGTATAACTGTTTTGTACACGCCATGATATTTTTTCAAGCAATTACCTCATCAAATTCTATTATTCTCCAGAGTGAAGGAAGAACTGATAGATAATTGGATAGATGCAGGCGAAGATATTTTCAATTCTGTGGACTCTTGCAAAGCAAAAAATTTTGATACATTCTCGTCACATATACTATCGGTGAGTTTAACAATTGGATTTATGCTTTGTTTTTCCACTATTAAAAGTTATTACATAATTTTAGAAAGATCATGTGAATGAGGTTATGTCGTTACAAAAAAAATTAGACGAAAAAATAGACGCAGTTTTTGAGTGCAAAGATGTGAAATCTGAACCGACAACCATCTGTAAAACTGAGCATCAGACTGGCCTACCTACTGTAAAAACAGAAAATGAAGATCAAGACAATAACACGTATGAAAATATATTCGTTGATTTTGAGTGTAAGAATGTGAAACTTGAAATGAAGTCTTTATCAACAATCATTTGCAAAAATGAGCATCATCCATCTATTGTGAAAATTGAAAAACCAATTTCAAAAATATATATGGACACGACACACAACAGCATAAAACCATATGAATGTAAGATTTGTCAAAAACTATTTAGATACGAAAAATACCTCAAAGCTCACATAAAAAAAGTACATAATCCTGTAACACCCTTCGAATGTGACATTTGCCACAAATCATTTGGACTAAAAAGTAACCTTAAAAAACATATAAGTGCAGTACATAATCGGAGCAAACCATTTGAATGTGACATTTGTCATAAATCATTTGGACTAAAACATCACGTGAGTTCTCACATAAATGCAGTTCATAATTGCATCAAACCGTTCCAATGTGAGATTTGTCATAAATCATTTGGATACAAGCATTACCTCAATAAGCACATAAGATCAGTACATGATGGGATCAAGCCCTTTGAATGTAAAATTTGTCATAAATCATTTGGATATAGCAGTGACCTCAAGAAACACATAAACGCTATACATAATCGGAGTAAACCCTTTGAATGTTACATTTGTCATAAATCATTTGGACGAAAATTTCACCTCAAACGTCACGTGAATTTAGTACATGATCTTAGCAAACCTTTTGAATGTGAGATTTGTCACAAATCATTTGGACTAAAGTGTAACTTCAAAACTCATTTGAATACAGTACATAATCGGATTAAACTCTTCAAGTGTGAGATTTGTCAAAAATCATTTGGCCGCAAGGACCGACTTAAAATTCACATTAATGTAGTACATGATCGTAAGACACCCTTCGAGTGTGCGCTTTGTCACAAATCATTTGGAGATAGAAATAATCTCAACAGGCACATAAACACAGTACAAGATCGTAACAAATACTTCGAGTGTGATATTTGCCAGAAATCATATTTACGCAATAGTTGTCTAAAAAAACACTTGAAAACAGTACATGTTCTGAACAGAGTATGAGACTCGTTTCGGATGCATTTGGACATGATGAAGAATTCTACAATCACATGTGTACAGTACATCACGAGATTTCAGAAAATATGTCATAAAATTATTATTCAATTTAAAAAAAAAAAATAAATAAAGCAGTTACAATTGTATTTAATTTCATCGTGTTCGTAAAAAACTTTTTTCCGATCCTTATTAAATTAACTTTAAAGTGAACAATATTATCCTAGTACCGAAGTAAGAACAATGCCCTCCACCTGTTTAACTCATATCTTGTTTAGACATTGATAATCTTAAAATTTGACAATGTTGTAATCTCTAGAAACAAAAAAATCGTACCTCTAAGATCATACATATGGATATGTAGATGAAAATTTCAAGTCCTCGATCGCTCCCAAAAAATTGCTGCTGACTATAGAGTCTCGCTCTTTTCACACCTCATATATATACGTAGCCTCGCGAAAAGCTGTTTTCCACGAACATCGGCGATGTCGTACAGTTTCGCGCGCTCGCGATCGTGTGTTTTATTTTTTTTTTTTTTTTACCGAAAAAACAAGCTCTCCACTCTCTTTCTCTAACTCTCTCTCTCTCTCTCTTGTCGACGCGTGAAATATGGCTTTGTTTATCCTTGGCCTCCGCGCTTCCCATCCATATCCATTTTACGTACACACACGCCTCCCCCGATTCGCGAGCGTATACGCGATATAGGCGATAGATATCGAGAAAGAAACGGAGGAGCAAAATCGGATAGCTTTTCGACACTCGTATCCGCAGGTCAGTTATTACCAATCGCACACGGGATAGCAGTGTGTACCAACACATTCACGCGCGCGGGACTCTAGATCGTTTCTCAGCGACGTTAAGGAGGCTGTAGCGCTGTAGGAGGTTCTACAATTGAGTGCTCTAGTACTGGTATTGCGCGGTGCGTTACGCAGTGCCGCAGCACGTAGCGCCGCCGGCGGCAAGCAGCAGACAGCAGCGTCTGCTACAGCTGTGGTACATGTGTTATACAAGGCTCGGCTCTGCTTCTTTTACGCGCCACTCGTTGACGTCGGGTGACCCGGTATCGCTACGGTACAAATTTTCAAAAAATCATAATTTGTTTATTTGCACGGAAACCCCCATTTTTTATTGTACCATTCGAAAGCTAATGAAATTTTCTATAACATATGTTAATTTCATAAACTTCTTAAGTGATTTGAGCTCACAGTACACTAAAGACTGCCTGCTCCCATTTAAATCAATGTTAAATTGCCGAAACTTTGAAATTCCATATTTCCCAAATTTGCACGGAAACCCCCAATTTTTTTTTTACCAAAAATCTTGTAATTTCACTAACTATCAGTGGTTAAAATTTCATTAAGATCTTAAGTCTTTTTCATTTTCGCTACAGCCTCCTTAAGTATATTATATATACTTAGCTTGCTGTTACTGGCCATACTGTACGTAGCGGCGATAGTTTCGAGTTTCTTCGTACGATGCGGTAGTAGATAGATAGATAGATATAGTATTACGCGCCTCTCGATGCACACGGTGTTTGATCATTTATCGGCGAAACGCTCGTCGCCTATTATACGGACTTTGATATTAAGTATACCCGATTTTTCGGGGGGTGTTCGATCGCGCGCGCGTGCGGGGGAGGTGAAACAGGCCCCCCCAAAGTGAGACAGCTCTTCCGCGCGAGTTTGCTGCTGCTCGTAGTACGTATATACGCAAAATAGAGGTATATAGTACACGTATAGTGCTGGTAGTAGTAGTAGTAGTAACGGCGCGGCTTTTGCTTAACTATTGCTTCACCGCTGCCGGTATAACTTGTTTCCCAGCAGTTCATGAGTGCTTTGACTCCTATACAGTGTATATAACTCGATATATAATATAACGTGCCATAGTCGATATGCCGCTGCTGCTGCTACTGCTGCTATCTGCACTGTACGCTATAGCGGTAAACTTTGCGGCTACGCGAGAGGTAGCTGTTCCTTTTTTTCCTTTTCTTCTTAATTCTCACTCGACGCTTTGATAAGTCGATTATATACAAATGCCGAAGGTAAAGAAAAGATGCTGGAGTGCGTATGTGTACATATACTGTACGAGAGTTGATAGTTATAGAAAGGAGGAAAAAGACTCTGTTCTCTCTCTCTCTTTTTTTCTCCTCTCTCTATATAGCATGTATTTAGTTATATATATACACTCGCAGCTGTCAACGCGTCGTTCGCTCACTCACTCAGTCACTTTCCGCGAGGCGAGAGCGAAAAGATAGAGAGAGAAGGAGACGAGAGATAGAAAAAGAGAGAGAAGGAGGAGAGCTTAACTGCAGAAAATGGAAGAAACGCCAGAAGCAGCTCCGTAGCAAAAGAAACTGATTCAATTTAAAAATCATTTGCTAAGTGCTACTGCCTCGCGGATGTATCCCCGTATAATATACCAGTACTGGTAGTATACGTGTATACACGGGTTGACCTTTTCTTTCGTTGCGCGGATCTCGCGCTGTGCTCTCTGACGTAGTATATAATAATACCGCTCGGTGTATACGAAGACCGGGAGACTACCTCTTACAACCTCATTTTTTTTTTGCCCGACTCTTTTTCTACCCCTTCTATTATTTGCTTCCTTGTTTCACTCTCTCTTCCACTTCCTTTCTCTTTTCTCTTGCCTGCTGCTGCTGTCTTCCGTTTTACAACTGATTCTCTTGTTACTCTTTTTTTGTTACCGTCCGTACACAAGACACTGTAAATTATTCAACGTCCTCCTACATAGTCCCGAGCAATTACACGCGTGTAGCAGCCTAAGTTATATAGTCCTCGAGTCGTAATCTCGAATCCTCCCCCCGTCCTAGGTGCAATTACCAAATTTAAGTATATGAGAATTTCGTGCTATCGACGTCCGAAAGCGATTCGCACTTTCGAGTTCGGTTCAAGCGGTAATACACACGAGTACAGTTGAATGAGAAAAAAAAATTGAAAAGGAAAAGGAAAATGATATATACTTTTGGCCCCTCGGGGCAGATACGTGTATATATAGCGCCGTGGGCCGGCGCGGTGCGCAGAGAGGGCGGCGGCGGCGAAAGGTAATGAGAGTACAAAAGAATTCAACGCTCTCGACTGATGAAATAAAATTTTACCATTTCACTCTCACGTTCGCTCGTTTGTGCTCTGCGCGCGCGGTGGTGTATTATAAAAAAGCTCGGATTTACGCGCGAGCGCGCGTACCAAGAGAGAGAGAAATTATATATACGCACTCTTCGTCTCTCTCTCTCTTTTACGCCGCAGCGATTCTTTGGCAAATTAATTTTATTAAGAGTATATAACTATTTTGCGGTTTCCTGTGTGCGTATATATACACTCGGTCACGCATCTTTTGCCCGCGAGCTTCGTGAACTTTTCCCCGACGCTGCTATATTATATAGCGGCAGCACACGCCACGCGCACGCATATACTCGCAGAGAGAGAGAAAGAAAGAGAGACAGGAAGAGCGGAAAATACAGCGTAAAGTGTAATTGAAGATGGAATTCCGTTTTTACGAAAGATTTAACGAGCTTTAATCCTTTGCTCATTTCAGAACTTTATTTTACACAAGTACCTTCTTGTCTCGTTCCGTATATAGCTCTGTCTCTCATCCACCCTCGCCCTCGCGCTCTGTCTTTCTCTCGCTTTATTTGTCTCTCGCATTGTCACACCGAGGGGCATGGGTGGGTGACACTCTATTTATGTTGATTACATGCGTCGAGGGTAACGCGCGGCACACCGACGCCGGGCGCTTCATCAAACAAATAATTATTATACTTTCTATCACGTTTTGCGGCTGTTTAATTTACTCTAATTAATTAAATATAATATTTTTCAACGGATAATGTGTGTGTGCGCGCGCGCGCGAGCGGAGCTTAACTCGACGTATATATGTACCTGACGCGCGCGTTTACACACATGCTTTTTTATCATCAAATGCATTAAATTTAATTAAATTCTTTATTTTGGCGATTTTTTTTTCTCCTTCCCTTTCTCTCTCTTTCTGAGCGTCTGTGTGTGTATGCGTTTACTCGTGTGAGCAAATAAAACTCGAGCCCTGGACTCGTATTGACACAGTGCAACGCGGGGGAAGAGAGAGAGATAATCAATGTTAAAACGTCGAAAAGGACGCGCGTTACTGCTGCAGCTGCTGAAACAGCGGGCAAAAATAGCTGAAATAATTTCCGTTGCATTTGCCACTCGGTTAAACCTTATAAAATACGATGCCTACATTATGGCCCGTAGTCCCGAGCTTTGACGTGCGCATCTCTACCCGTGTCTGTCTGTGTGCGTGTGGATACGTTCGTGAGTCAATCGTTCGACTCGGAGTCAGTTTGTACCGTTGCCACGCGCAGAGAGAAGGAAAGGCACATCGCACAAACTCGCCGTGATATATCGAGCGCCCGAGCAATGCCTTTGAAGTATCCGGGGCATTATATATACATATACGTTATATGAAGGGCATTGCGAGCGTTAACCAAGCGAATCACGCAGGATGGCGTAGATATATAGAGCAGTAGTGGCGGCATACCTTCCTATGTTTATTGGCCGCGTGAGCTTGTGTGTGCGCATTTCTGCTACTGTTGTATATACTGCTGAAACGACGAGATTTCGGAGCCCGCTGCAGAGCAGTCGGGATCGAACAGTGCAGACGTGCCCCAAAAAAAAAGAACTTCCGTTCGACTTTCGCTTTTAATTCGTCAAATTGTACGCAATGGTTTTTGCAGGGATCCGGGGTCGGGGGTTGGGAAGCGAATAAAACAATCGGATTCATCAATTTTACGCATGATCGCTGTCCGCGACGAGTGCCCCGTTGTTGTACTACTAACGCGCCGCGTCGCGCATACGTACAATGCCACTTGTTTATTTCCACTGGAATGAAAAAAAAAAAAAAAAAACAAGAGGAAGCGAGAGAAAAAAAAACTCACCCCGAAGCGCAGCGTGGCACACCGTGTATATCGCTGTATATAATGCGTTTACGCGCGCACGCACTCGCGATTAAGCGAAACGGGCGAAATAAAACGCGGAAAAACAACGAGCGCGCGCGTGTATTATAGGCCCCGGCCCGACAACGACCAATCGTTCGTTCGTTCGTTCGTTACTTTTTTTTTACAATATAGAGCAATGTACGCCTACGCGCGCATGTGTTGACGTTAAAATAAAGGTTTACGCTTGTTATCGAGCGATTCATCTTTTTTTTTTTTTTTTTTTGCTAGAAATGTATGTGCGTATAATGCCGCGCGTCGAATGCGTCCTGGCTACACCGCACGATGGGCCATGGGTATAATACACATACAAGCACGTTGTATAGACACTATATAATAGCGATACGCGTGTGTGTATATCCCCTCTGCACCGCGCCCTACCCTCTTTTTCTGGCGAGGCTCGCGCATCCGGAGGAGAGCAAAAGAGAGCGAGCCAGCGAGCGAGAGAGAAAGAGTAATTGGATAGCCACAGAGCGAGTGAGAGAGAGGGATGTATAATATGCATCGGCAGCTCTAACGCGGGTAACTCCGCACATGGGAGGAGGACGACGACGATATAACGAATGATTTCATTGTTCAAATGGATTTGTGATTTCGACTCGTTGCGCTGTGTATTGTTATTTCCAATACATATACACATACGCATACTTCTTGTACCCTGCCGTATCCTCTTTTTTTTTTTTTGTTTATTTTTATTATTGTTACTTTTTTCCGTTATTTTTTTTTTATTTTTTTTTCGTTGTCGTCCCCGATCGGCTCACGCCGCGCATAGTGCATCGTGGGCTCGGCGGCTCGCGAGCCCCCGTTCAATTATCGCCAAATGGCAAATTCATGCTGAACAACTGAAATCCGGGGCTGCTAGTGTACTCGCATACACACATGCGCACAAGCAAGACTCGATATATTTTCAATGCGTGTATACATATTATATAAATAGGCCGATGCACGGGTGCGTACGCGCCAGGACACACGCGTCCGATGCACATATATATAGGATTACGCGCCTGGTATTTTCTAGAAATAACGTATAACATCGCGTGGGCACGAGCCGATATAGGCCCGGGGATTATTTATAAAATAATATAGACTCGCAGCCGAGTTGCATTGCTATATTTTCGCGCGAGTTGTCGAACGCCAATCGAAGCAGTACGGGCAGTCGATCGCGTCGAGTGTCGATAATATGCATTAGCTCGAGCGAACAAGGGATTATAGATGTAGACGATGCTCGATATAACTTGTGATCATTTTTATTTTTTACCTTAACACGACGAATTCGTTTGACAATTAAGCTTACTGCGTGGGTATCGAAAAAAGAGCGACAGACAGTGGTGTGAGAAAAAATCATCAACGACCATACTTGAACATTGCGGAGTAATGATTAATTACAAACGTGTGTAACGTGTATGTGTGTATCGTACAAAAGCAACAGTGGAACGTTGAGCGCACTAACGCGTGTGTGTGCGCGCGCGCGAGCCGTACATCTGTGTAAACTCATCAAAACCGAAAGCAGCTTTCCTCGTACACACACACACGTGCAAACGCATACATAGCCTCAATAATTGAATTTACGCTTGTAGAACGACGCTTGCACGGAGTTAGACAGAGAGGCCGACGGGAAAACACGCCGGTAACTATACCTACCTACACACACGCGCGCGAAAGCACCGTGTAGAGCAGTAGCGTGGAGTTTAGTTGCGCAGCATCTGGCGCAGACTACGACGACGTCGACGACGACGAGGAAGAAGAAGTACACGTTGTAGAAAGGACCTCTCGATAAGGACGAGTTTGAACGCAAACGAGCACAAGAGAGAGAGAGAGAGAGAAAGACATTTCTGCAAGCCGTGGCACGAGAGAGAGAGAAAGCTCGAAAGCTCGTGCGCGCCGAGGGTGTATGTGTACGTAGGGCCGCAGCAGCAGTAGCATCAGAGAAAAGAGGGTAGCCTTTTCGCCGAGTCGGGGCACGCGCGCCACGTAATTGTGCACGAGGCCGATGATGCTGCTGCCGCCACTGCTGCTGCTGCTGCCTTATATTGCTTGATTCGAGAGCTGGAGGAAGAGAGGAAGAGAGAGAGAGAGAGAGATAGATAGATACAGTAAAACCCGCAGGGCTCATTAAAGCCAAGCCGTGTAACGATCTTGCATGCGTGTGGCATATGGGACGAGAGAGAAAGAGAGAGAGAGAGAGAGTAAAATACCATATACATATAGTGTAGCGGGATATATAGATCTAACCCAAGGATGATGGAACTACCAACGATCGAAATTAAACTCCTCCCTCTCCCACTCGAATCGTGGTCGATTTGAATAAATAGCCCCCGTGATCAAGCCGATGTGAAAAAAACAGAATCGTCGTCGTTGTCAGTCGCGTTTATATAAAAGTGAACGAGTCAGAGAGAGGGAGAGAAAGCAAAACGAGTAAACGCTGCCGCTGATGCTGCTACTGCTGCCGTACTACGACTCAGTGACGCCAGAAGATTTAGATTTGCATGCGACAAAAGTAAGTTAGAGCATGCCGGAGGTAGAGCAGCAGCAGGACGACGACGACGACGAAAAAAATAAAGGAGATAAAAGTCCGAAGCGGCAAAGTGGCAGCAGGATTCCCCTCCTCTCTCCCTCCCTGCCTGCCTGCCTGCCTAACCCGGGCGCGAAAGACGTACTATCGAAGTGAAAAGTAGATAGTATTACGGGCGCGCGCGAGCGAGCGACGGCAGTTTTTCTTCCTGTTATTTAAGCACCGTGGCGGCCGCCGTGGCAGCGTGGCAGCGCGCGGGCGGACTTTTAGGAGCGCTTTTGCAAGCCCATAAAAGAGAGGAGTAAAAAGAAGCAAAAAAAAAAAAAAAAAAAAAAAAAAAAAAAAAAAAAAAAAAAAAAAAAAAAAAAAAAAAAAAAAAAAAAAAAAAAAAAAAAAAAAAAAAAAAAAAAAAAAAAAAAAAAAAAAAAAAAAAAAAAAAAAAAAAAAAAAAAAAAAAAAAAAAAAAAAAAAAAAAAAAAAAAAAAAAAAAAAAAAAAAAAAAAAAAAAAAAAAAAAAAAAAAAAAAAAAAAAAAAAAAAAAAAAAAAAAAAAAAAAAAAAAAAAAAAAAAAAAAAAAAAAAAAAAAAAAAAAAAAAAAAAAAAAAAAATAGAGGAAGAAGAAGAAGAGTTGAATCGCTCTTAATAGTCGCGTGCGTGTGACGGCGCGCGATCGGTTTATTATAGTGTATGGCTTAATTCGCGGCCGACGCAATATTGACTCGTATCACTGAAATTTACATCCATATCGCGTTATTATATCGTACTCGACAAAGTTAATCCGCGAAATTATTACGAGCTTACGCTAGTTCGAGCTAACGAACGGATGAAATTTCGAAAACCCAAAAAAAAAAGAGACGATGGGAAATAAGCGCGTTTAATACGTATACATAATCAAGTTGTACAGTTGGCGCGTAATGCGTGCATCGCGCGCCGCAGACGCGCGGAAGTTTATTAAAACTTGTGGCGAATAAAAGCGGATTCCCTTTCCCTCGAAACTCCGCGCGCGCGCGCGCGTATTATAACGCGGCTGTAAAATCTATACAGAGCAAATAATATAGGCAGCAACTGCTGTCTTCGCTCGGCAGTATGCGCAGCTATGCGCGCGCGTTCTGGCAGTGAATGACGAACTCGTTCTCTCGCTCGCTCTCTCTCTCTCTCTCTCTGTGTATATGCATTACAATGTAAAGCTCGCGCGAGTAGATATACAGTACCAGCCGCGCCGTAGTAGCAACAGCAGCAGCAACATCGGGGGGTTAAAATTTATTCGCAAAACAATATCTCTCTCTCTCTCTCTCTCGCTGTGCTACAGAGGAGAGATGGAGCTATATCCAACGCGTGTCTGGGCAAATACAAAACGAGAGAGAGAACTGCCTCGCGAAAAGCGTTGCGCGCACGCGGGAGTAAACAAAACTATACACCCCGAGCCCGGTGTATACGTACTATACTACCGTATATTATAGGGCGTCGCTGAGTCGTGTGCAGTTGGTACGTCGCATGGCTGCTGCTGCTGCTACAATCCATGTCGAATCGACGATGATATCCCACGCGCGCGCAAACTGCGTTAGATAGCTTGTATATATACATACACATAGGCACACATCTATGAACACGCTAAAAAGTACATCCTAGTTAGAGACGCGGCCGCGTGTAGTTGTGTCAAAGTTTTCAACCCCCGCCCCCAACGGAAAGTCGATTTTATTCATTCGAAACCATGCCTTTTTCTCTCTCTCTCTCTCTCTCTCTCTCTTTTTCTTCTTTTTTTTCGTCGCACATTATGCGCAACGAACGAGTATTCGAGTTGTATTTCAACGAGCTGCACGCCCGGGTTAAACAATAATACGCGCGCGCGCACGGTGAAAGTGAGAAAAGCTCGAGTCGAGGTATTTATATTGGCTTTTTTTTCGCGCGTATCCTCGACACTATAATGCTGCGACTAGTGCTGCTGCTACTCCGTGACATTGATCTATACTATGAACAAATTCCACACTGTAACGCGTATGGGTGAGCTTTTCAGGCGACCCATTCTTTCTTTTTTGTCACTCGAATTTCTATCAATTTTTTTTTATTGTTTTTCAGTGAAACTTCCTTAGGCTCGTTGAACACGAGGAGTTGACCCGTAGCAGCGATATTTTGGCCGCCCTGATTGACCGGCTTGGCAAGTAGCACGCTCGACTATACTGCTTGGCGTTAATCAGGCCTTTGCTATATTTATGCAGGTAACATTTGGGCATATTATGAATAACAAAGCGTTTATGCGTTCATTAGGAATTATATCAAAAAATTCCTGAACTGGGAGCATGATTGAAAATGTTGTCATTTTACGCATGTAATAAACGTTTAATAGGTGATTTTGCCGATGGCTATTATTGAGTTTCGGTGGAATGATCTTATTTGCCCATTAATTAAAAAATTTAATCGACGTTTGACAATGCCAAAAACATTGTGAACTTTTTTCTGACTTTTTTTCTTGGCGTCATGATATTGACTTTAGGACATTAAATCATTTTTAATTGAAAAACATTGATTTAACGGGAAAATGATATAAAAATAATGGTTTGGAATAATTAAAAGACTACGTGCTTTTTTTTATTCAAAATGAAAATATGTGTTTATTATTTATATCAAAAGTTTTCCGCCATTACAATGAAGTTTAGAAAGCTTGAGAAAAATTGTATACTTGTAGCATGTACTTCGTTCTTGTGAGATTTCAGGTCACATTTTAATCCAATTAAATTATGGCAAACATGGCATTCGAAGAGTTTACCACGAAACTTGAGTTTATCCTGGTATTCAAATGATTTGTTTCAAATCTTACATTAGAATGGTTTGATCCGATTATGTACTTTACGTTTGTGTGTATTGAAATTGCCCTTATATGAAAAGGATTTGAGACAAATATCACATTCAAAGGGTTTTCTTTGATCATGCATTGCACGTATGTGTCTTTCGAGGTTACTCTTGTATGCAAATAATTTGTGACAAATCTGACATTCAAAGGGTTTGCTCTGATTATGGACTGTAATGTGCATTTTGAGATCACATTTTTGTCCAAATGATTTGTGACAAATCTCACATTCAACGGGTTTGCTACAATCGTGTACTGTATTTATATGAACTTTGAGATTATGTTGTCGACTAAATGATTTGTGACAAATCTCACATTCAAAAAGTTTAAGTAGATGATGAACTGCATTTATGTGTTTATTGAGGTTACCTTTTTGTCCAAATGATTTGTGACAAATCTCACATTCAAACGGTTTGCTCCGATTATGTACTCCATTTATGTGCCTTTTTAGTTTATACTGGTTTCCAAATGATTTGTGGCAAATGTTACATTCGAAGGGTTTTATACGATTATGAACTGCAATTAGGTGTTTTTTGAGGCTTTCCTTGACTGAAAATGACTTGTGACAAATATCACACTCGAAAGGTTTGCTTCGATTATGGACTGCGTTGACAAGAACTTCGAGTTTACTTCGGTATCCAAATGATTTGTGAAAAATCTCACACTCGAGGGCTTTTCTCCGATCGTTAACCGCATTTAAATGAATTTTAGGGTTTCTTCCGCAGCCACGTGGTCCACAGAAAAGTTCACATTCATACGGTTTATCCAATGAGTCAGCAAGTTTTGAACGATAACTCACATTTGATTGAAAATTATTATCAGAATTAAGTTCCTTTTTTATCAAAATTATTTGACTTTTTTCATCCAGGTTATTAGTCTGATTTTTGTTTTCTCCTTTTACAATTGGTTGACAAATTTGATTCTCAGATTTGCAGTTGGTTGTCGATTCAGTTTTAACATTTTTGCATTCAAAATCGATAAATATCTTTTCATCTAAACTCTCCTGTAACACCACAGTCTCATTAGCGTGTTCTGCCTAAAATGAAAATTATGGACTGATTTCAAAAAGCAGATTAACGAAACATAATTTGAATCATTGAACTCACGGATGATTCGTGAATTGGGAATGTTTCACAGTTTTCCGCTTTGCAAGAATCCACCGAATCGAAAACATAATCGTCACATGCATTCGTCCAAGAATCGTTTGGCTCTTCCTTCACCCTAAGGAACATCGAGTTTACAAAGGAATCGTTCAAAAACTTAAAACGCAATAATTTTTACCTAGCTACGTCGCAGTTGCTCTCCATAACTTCCTTGATTGTATGTAACCAGTGTGAATTTTGTGTGAACGAGATACACTGAGAAAATGTTTTTGAGGTTATACGCCTAGAGTAGCCAAGACTGTACCTTGATTTCACCTATACGCTTTCGCGGATACAATTAGTTAGTTAGCACTAGCTCTTCTTGGAACTCAGCTTAACACTCGCGAGTCAAAAAATCAGTCGTTTTGATATATTAACGAAACAATTCCGTGACTGCTAACGTTGGCAAATTTTTTCTCTCGTCTATCGTCGACCTTTTCGATATACGCAGTTACGGTGCGCGTGTGTCGCTTTGTTCTCCGTACGTAAATTCCGCCAGTAGATGTCGCGAAAATTACTGCAATAGATGCTTTCGTTCGAGTAGCCAAGGGTATATGAGAAATTCTACAAACCATGAGCTAATAATTTTGGGCTGAAATCGAAATGGAAACTCTTGACACGTGCAATGGACGTGGATAATTATTCGCTGAGATCCCGGAAACATGGGTAAATGCTGGGACACTGAAATTTTGAGAGGCATTTTGTCTATTGGTATTTTTGCATTCAAGAGGACAAAAAACGCAATTTCTTGTTGATGTAACTTATCCCGCGCTTAGCTACGTTGAAATTATTCTAAAATGTTGTATTTCTCTCTTTTTGTTTTTGGGACAATGATGGGCAATGATGCAATAATGGGCAAGTTAAATTATTTTTTATGCGACTGCCATCGAATTAACGAAAAAGAGGTATAAAATTATTAAAATACAAAGGGAAAAGTAAGATTCGCTCAAAGAATACGTGCAGATTTATCAAAAATTTATTCAAACTTCTTGGATTATTCAAAATTTGGTACTATTTGAAAATTCTTGAAATGGTACAGCAAATTAATAAATCAATTGAAAAAAATCGAGTTTTTATGATAAATTTACATGTACACATGTTATTTGGGTGGTATAACCCAGAATGATCCCTTAAACATAAGCGCATTAATACATTCAATTTAAATTAATTTAATTTTAATTGTTACAATGCTAAGACATACTTTTATATCGAGTTTATAATTTACTCAGACGTTAATTTTTTGTGTAATTTTCTTGAAGTTTCAGCTCGAACAAGTGTGTATTGTGGTTGTGAGCTTTCTGATTCTTTCAACAGATGGAGCATTGTAAATCCGCAAGTGGTAAAATACATTTTCAATTATTATAAATGAAGCGCAGTATGCGTACTATAGTGTCTCTGAAGATGGTTTCGATTCTTCTTCAGCGATCTGCATCGTTTTTACGCATCGAGAAGTGGTAACTCGTGTAGGTACACGATACACATTTTTGTATACGTTAAAATAGAGAGATGAAAAGCACGTGTTGAGCAAGGATTTTGAAGACTAGCTGCTGCTGCTACTTCTACTGCTGTGTTGTTGGTGCACGATGTGTGTGTGTGTGTGTGTGTGTGTGTGTGTATACACCGGTGATGTCGCAGCATGCTACCTAGCTATCTCTTCCGACAACTTTACCAATAACGACGCGTACAGCAGTAGCAGCAGAGAGCCCATCCCCCCAAAAACGGAGAGAGAGAGAGAGAGAGAGAGAGAGAGAGGAGACGAGTTGCTGCTGCTGCCGCTGAATAACCCGTACACACCCACCCACGTATTTCGCTTTTTGGTTAAAGCATAAGCAGTGGCAACACGTGCTACATCGTCGTCGTCGTCGTCGTCGTCGCGTGTGTTGCTGCGACGCGCGCGTATACTCACGACGACGACACAGTAGCTATTACACGTCGGCGAGCATTTATGCCTCGAGAGAAATCGAGTTGCGTGCTATATATATATACGGAGGATATATCCTGCGTGTGTTGGAGTACGCGCCCAGAAGATTTTTTGCGCGTATTTTTGCCAGCTCTTACGATTTCTCGTTCCTTTCTTTCTGTATTATTTTATTTATTTATTTTCTTCTGTTTTCTCGTTGTTTTTTTTGTTTCGTTTTTTTGTTTTCAGAAAAGAAAAAGCACTTTTCTCCCGTTTCCACTGCCGCTACCTCTCGACGCATCTTGCGCTTTGTACTCATGTAAAAATGTTGTTTCCTTATACCCTCTCTTTCCACACACATCCAAAAATGAAAAGAGGAAGAAGAAGAGGAAGAAATATATACGAAATTTTTGTTGGATAAAAAATAAAAAGATTTATATCTCAGCCCATCTGTGCGTCGAAATTTTCGACGTATTACACAGCAAATGCTCGAGTACACGTATTATATTCGGGTGTACTCTCTTGCTGGCTGCTGCTTATCAAGTAAAAATCAAATTCCTCTTTCGCATCCCGTGTGTAAGTTAAAAAAGAGAAAAAATAGGACAGGGTGTAGCAGCATCTTTTCTGTTTCCACCCCACTCCAATGCAGCAACTTGTATACTTTGTTTACAACATCGTGCGGGGAGGAAGAGTGTGAGATCATATGCAGGGTGGCAAAGACACATGTGTTTCGGTTTTACATGCAGGATCAATATGCGTACTCTCGGTAAATTGACGCGTCGATCAATCAATCCGAGCCTCCCTTACATTTCCCTAAACAAATGTAAAAAGAAACAAAAGTCAGTACCGCGTCGTCGAGCGTTTACGCTTAATGAAAATCACCGCCCGCAAATGATTCGCGTCTCGTACTGCGGTCTGTCTCATTCGCTTCATTTTCTTCTTTTGACTCAGCTCCGTCCGTTTGTATATACAAGGCGCCACAAACCCTCGCTTCCCCCTCAATTCGGCAGGGCTAAACTATCGCAATGGGGAAATGGGCCAAGCGTAGCCAGTATAACCAGCATGTAGCGACATCGGTTCTTTGGATTTCGATTACTTTCGAGTGCATCGCCGCGCGAGCTATACGATACTCCTATACGTACACGCATCTAGCTCGCTGTGCTGCTACAACTGTGTTTCGCTGCACACAACACAACGCAAGAGTCCCTCTTGCCTTGCCCACCATGCGCACATATTTGCTGTCTCTCGCTGCATTGTCTTTTATCGGCGACGCATCGCTCCGTGCGCGTACGTACGTTTCCTCCCATTCCATTACCATATATGATGCGCGCAAAAGTATATAAACGTATACACGTAAGATATACAACTCGCGCGCACATGTGTGTACGAGTAAAAGTTTCACCACTATACGTGTACCGTATATACTTTTTTTCCTATTTATAGCTTTGCATCCGCGAGATATCCTCACCCGACCCCCGTTGTGTATCTACGTTTATATTGCGCACACACACATACGGAATACTATATTGAGCTTGAGCGTATTTTGTTTCGCTCGTCCGCTTCATTAAGTTTTTATATATATGTATGCGAAGAAATCTAATCTATTTGCCCCTCGCAACGAGTCAATGATCGCTCGACGATCTCAAAAGTCACTATACATATACCTGTATTCCAGTTTTAGCCGCGCTCACACACACATACACACATACGACGAGGCGAATAATTAATGAGCCATTTAAAACGGGGGCCGTTTTTAAAAGCAATTTTAATCAGGGCGAAATTAAAACGAGTGAAAAAAACGAAACACAGAACGAAAAACTCCGGGAAATAAACGCTCGCGAGCGCACACGTACGTGGCTCCACGTCGTTTTTCTCTTGATGAAAAATCCATCGCTCTCACTCGAACGCTTTTAATCTCTAATTCTCGCTCTTCTGCGCCCTCGTCGTCGTCGTCCTTCTTGTCCAACGGTAGCAGCCAACGGGTATTTACACCAATACCCATACACAGCAGGGCGCACTATATGAGGTGGCACGAGGCTCGTGTGCGAGTGTCGTATATATAAGCGCGCAAGAGGATACAATAATTACGCCTACAAACACCAGCTCGGCTGGTAGACACACACACGGGTCGTATTATTGTTGCCGCTGGTAAATCCAGTCCCCCGCATACATTTACGATCGCCTCGTGCTATATATATATGTACACAGGCAACGTATGTATAATACGTATACGTTCGAGAGAGAGAGAGAGAGAATCGTATCATCCCTCATCAAGCCGATGGACGACGTGTGCAGGACTCGTGTGCGCTGTAGTGTGTGCGTAAGGACATACACACATACGTATACGACCTGCGAGAATGAGGTGCTACTACATCAACGTTATCGGCCTCCTCTCTCTCTCTTCGGTCAATCGGCCGCCCCCCGCCCCTGTGTCTTGATTGATTTTGGCTCGACCCTCGACACGTCGCGCAAGGATCGTTTCCTATACACCCCATCCTGTGTGTGTGTAACTTGTTTATGCAGCTAGTGGCAGCTCGCACACCACCCAAACAGCACATACGCATACAAGGACTATACGGAGAGTTAACGCGCGCACGTGATCGACCCTCTCGACATGTGCTTCGGGTATATATATATAATGCGGCATTGTAATGAAACGTGTTTAGAATGAAGGCAAAAATTACGGTAAAAAACGTCGTATCCCACCCGTGATCGATTCGCGTAAACGCATTCAAATGTACGACGCATTTAATTATGAAATATGCACGATCTCCGATATCGTGGAAGGCACTTTGGACGGAGAAATATTTTTCCTCGATTATAAAACGTGAATAGCCGTGCACGTATGATACGCGCGATTCCGTATACATGTCCGCGCGCATTGCGCGCATCGCTGCTGCGACGGATGAATTATTCTATAAATAGATTAAATCTTGTTCTCTCTGCCCTCTTCCTCCCTCTTTCGTTTCCCGAGTTTTCTTTTTCTTTCGTCGAACGAGCAGGTATCGATCACTCGTGCGGGAGAATGCATTTGAAGCGGCACAAGCAGCCGAAGACAGGAACGATCGGAGATCATTTCCAACGAGTCGAGCTTTACACTCTTGAAATTATTTTACTTTAAAATTAGTGTAAAAGCGAAGAAAGTTTTTTTTCCTTCTCGTGGAAGAACTCAACTTTGTACGTACAAAAATGATGCGCGTGAGCATAAGCATTAGTATGATACAACAATTTTGCTTGAATGATACACAACCTTGCTTCGATTTATACATTTATTTTGACTCTACCACTTGCAGATTTACACATGAAGGTACTCGCCATCTATCGGCGAAGGCTTGCACTACTTGTAATTGATTTTTCATACAATTCTTGTGCAACTAACGCTAGAAATAAGTCAGCGTTGAAACGTTAATTTTTATCTCAATAAAATTTCAAGAAAATTCAGTATAAGGTTACCTTATACTGTTATCACCGCGAAATCCCTCAACCTTGGCACAAGCGCGCGCTCGAGTCACTCGGAATATATTTCGCCACGAGCGCACGAGAGCTATTTCGTTTCAATTTTTCATACAGCTCGCCCGTATGTGTCAACAGCGATGCATATAAGCTGCGGCGACCATACACATACACACACACACATACGCACTCATTCAAGAGAGAGACTCCAACCACCGCAGTATATGAGATGCTATTAATTTTCTTATAGTTTTTTTTTTTTTTCGCGAGTACGTAAATTCTCATCAGCGCTTGGGCGCGGACTCTCTCGCCGGGCGCTAATATTCATGGCGACATATTCTCATTACATCGTCTATATAGCGTACACGCGACGAGGAAAGGGAAACAAAAACAAACCGTCAAAGGTCGCGATACACGATATTCAATTATTTTATGAGACTAATTTCATCGTGAATATATTATAAGCGTAAAATCGTTCGCAAGCTATAAATGCATTTTTTTTTTTCAGGTAATTAATTTTCCGCTGTGCACATCGAAGAGTGGATGAAAAGCTCGCTCGGAAGCTCGCGTCCCTCGCTCTACCCTCTCTCTCTCTCTCTCTCTCTCTCTCTCTCTCTCTCTCTCTCTCGATCGTGTATTATATACACGATTATTATACATACGAAAGCAAATATTATTATACATTTATATGGCAAAAGCGATCGACTCGAGCCAATAATAATATCGTTCAATGCATGCGCAACATCCGGATCGCGTGCGTTTGTACCAATATATATAATGTTATTCTTTTTCCTCTATACACACACATATATATCGTCCACCAAAAGTATTTTTCCCATGTGTGCAACGACGAAAATTGCCGGGTTCCATCCTTGCGCGTTGTGAAAACGACCCGGGATGCAGAAATTTCGCTCGCGGCGTAGCAGTAGCGGTGCAGAGCTCGCTCGAGCGAGCCTGGCGCACACCACCGCGAACCCTACTACTACTACTGCCTGCATCACCGCAGAGCTGCTGCTGCTGCTGCTCGGCTAAAAGTTATATCGTCCGGCAACATCACTTTCACCGTTCCGTTGGTGCGTTTGCGGCCGGTTGTTTTCCTCTTTGGCGCGTACATATATACACACCGAGTCGTGTGCGGCGTGCCGCCCGCAATACGCGTCCGGCTATCGAGATACACGTAGTTGAGGTACTGTATGTATGTGTGGGTGCGTACAGAGTTGAAAGGTTTTTAATAACCACGACGAGGGGGTGTGTGTATGTGTGTGTGTGTGTATGACGAGTACGCAAACGGAATTGGTAAATCGATCGCGGAAAAAGCTCTCTCGCGACGTTCATAACGACGACGATCAAAAATATCGTTTTTTTTTCCTTTTTCATCCTCGAGTTTGAATAATTACGCTTGTATTTATTATGGATAAATTCATTCCTGGATAAAGATTTCGTGTCACGTTTTTTTTTTCTTCGTCTGCTTTTCTTGTCTCCGTCTACCTTTGAGCAAAAGTATTCGACTTCAAAGCCCGACGCGCGCGTACGTCGAGCGTTGCGCGCGGTACGACTGATTCAAAGACCCACTTTGCTTGTCCCAGTATCATAGTTCAGCACACATGTGTGTGCTGCTTATAGGAGAGCTGGAAAGAGCGGAGGTATGAAACTGAGAAGCGGTTATAGTTGCCTCGTTACGATAACGGATTCTTTTTTTTTGCCGCATAGTTATCTTCGATTGTTTAACGCAGGCTCGGTCGATCCACTTACATATCGTTGACGAAAGAAGTTGATATCGTCAACCGCGGAAAGCTCGATTAGAAGCTGTGTCGCGTGCGTGTACACGAAACGAAATCTTTCCCTCGCTACACCGCGTGCGCAATGCGGCACACGCTTGGGCGACATCGTTTGGCGCTTAACGCAATCAGCATTCCACGTTTAATGAGCCGCGCGCCCCAACCACCTTCCCTCCTTTCCACGATCCACCATGCTCTTACTCTCCGCTCTATAATGCGCCGTTTTATCGCTCGAATTTCTAGCGATACCCAAAGCGCGAAGTACTTTTATATCATGTATAATACCGCGCACATGTACACATTTAACGTTGATACAACTTTTCGCTCTCCCTCTGATTTTTACCCTATATATAATATATACAGCTGCACACGTACACTGCGGAGCTTTTTTTCCTTTTTCTCTCGTATACTCGTGTATACATAATCTCGCGATTTCTTTCTTTTTCAAGTTTGGCTTTTCCATCTCTCGCTCTCCCCCGCTCGCGTTATATACAATGTATAGCCACTCTTCGCTTTTGTTCCACGAGCGTATAATTTTCCGTTTGTATTTCTGATTTTACTTTCTTTCTATTTCTCCCTTCGTGGCTCTCGTGTATATATGTATGTATTCGGCGCGCCCCGCGTACTTTTTAATACGCCCGATACTCGCTCGCTCTCGCTCTTGGTTCTTGACCGGCGCGTATATAGCCTCGGCTACGTGCCCTTTCGAGGCCTCGACTTATTTCTCTTTCGTTTTCCCTGATTTTTCTTTTTCTTTTTCTTTTTTTTTTACTCCCTTCGCAGACGCCCTCTTTTTCTCTGCTTTCCCTCTTGCTCTCTCTCTCTCTCTCTCTCTCTCTCTTCTTTCGACCGTCCTTGCATACATATACACGGCGACGTATACGTTGTGTTTATTTTGCTGATTGGAGCTGAACTGCAAAAAAAAAAACGAAAAAAAAACCGAAAAAAATGAATAAAAAAAATTGCCCTGCCAGCCGTATATGTATACACTCGCAGAGTCGCGCAGCCAAAAGAAATCAAGGTATAGAGCCGAGAGAGAAAAGTGACCAGCTTTGAATACGGAATTCTTTTGCCGCGTGTGCACTCGGCGGGTGGTGATGGTGGTGGTGGTAGCTGCCACACAGCTCTCCATATTCGTTTATCCACGAATCTAAACCCGCAAAAATTTGATTATTCAAACGATTTTTATACTTTTGGAAAAACGTTTCCCGGCTCTGTGTGTGTGTGTGCGTCAGTGTATGCGACCGTACGAACGCCACCACCGCCACCACCGCCACCGTCCACGATATACATTCGACATGATACGTTTAACTTTTTCATATGCATACACCTTCCATACTTTCGAAAAATTATATGGGATCGAATGTCAATTCAATAAAATCAGGCGGGAAAGGGGGGGAGGTAAAAGAAAAGTTTTGGAATAAATCCGCACGAATCGAGAGCCGGTCCTGGTGCGCTCGATCGATTGAAGGTCTCCCTCTCTCACTCTCTCCATCTCTATCTCTCGTAATTACTGGACAAGCATTCGCTTTTCTCTTCCCTCCCCCCTAGCTCGATATATATATATATATATATCTATCTATGTATAATCCACTAAATAGAGAGAAAGAGAGAGAGAGAGAGAGAGGGGAATGGAGAGGGATTCGTGGCTATCGGTGCGCGATAATGCGATATTTACACACATTGACACACACATTTTACACACACGTTCACCTTCACATGTATATACGTATGTAGCAGGTCCAGCACTGCAGCATATATAGAAGCGGACTCGGCGCTAGTCGTTCGTTTTCAATGAGAGGAAGGTTTTGTCGCGCTGTTGGCTTTGTGCAGAGCCAGTGCGCTTACCGACTTTCTCTCTCTCTCTCTCTCTCTTTCCCTCTGTCTCTATCTCTATCCTACACGATGGAATTGAGTGCCGAAAAGTGTTTCAAAGCGATCGAAGCGTTAAAAAGTCCTCCTCCTCCCCCCCTCAGCTTCCTCACTTTCCTCACCTATATCCACACACACACATACAGTCGGAACATTTTGGACCGCGCCCTGTTGATCGCTCGCACACGTCGCCGTTGTCCTCCTCCTCCTGCTCTTCACGTGTCTTTTACGCATGGACGGATATGCATTTTTCGGGCGTGGGATATGGCTTATACATAAAAAGGCGCTCTCTCGCATCGACACGCTCATATACACACGTGTTCCGCTTTCTCTCTCTCGGCTTTTCGTTTGTTTTTCACGCGCTTTCGCAGCCGAGCTTTTCCCGCGAACTGACGCGATCATCTGTTTCCTTTTAGGCTTCCGGCTTAAGCCGAGATTTGCAATAGGCGAATAAAAAAAAAGCTTTTTTCCTAGCTTTCGAGCGCGCGCGCAGCAGTATATAGCAGCAGCGGAACATGTAGGAGATTTATCCTTTCGAGCAAAAAAAAAAAAAAGGAAAAAATACCATTGACGTATATTTGCGTACGCGAGAGCTGCACGAAAATGTTTCTGCCTATATTGGCTTGTTTGAAACGACAACTATAGACTTGTTTTTCCATCGCTCCACTCGCTCCGTCCCTCTTCCACCTCATTTTTTTCTCACCAACATAAGTATAAACGTGAGAATTTGCGAGTTGTTTTTTTTGCCTCTACCTCCTTTCCAATAATGCGCGTGCGTATACATTTGAAAAATATTCAAAATCGGGCGAATCAAACGTCACGGGAGCTCTAAAAGCTTTCGCGACACTCGCGTGTATCCCAAATATACTCAAGAAAGTAAACAAAAAATAAAAACGAAGGCAATTACACGACGAGAGCTCGAGAATCGAAAAGTATCCGAGGCCGGCGGTTATGCACGCGACGTGGCAAAGTGGGTGCGATTGTCTCCTCTTCTTCGAATCTTTTTCGCACTCGCCTATATGTATAAACCTGATCGACGCTCTCTCTCTCTCTCTCTCTCCCTTAATCGTCGCTGAAACTTCCTCTTTTATTTTTCCCAACGCCCATAATCCAAGTATTGTTCCCTCGATGGTCATTTTTTTCCTTCTCCTCATCCTCCTTCTTCTCTCGCTCTGGCAGGAGAAAAATTGTAGAAAAGCTTCGGCCGCGAGAGAGAAAGAGAAGCCCATTAGGATTACAGTCCGCGAGCGCGAGCTGCTAATTGATCAATATATACTATACTACCACAGGGGTGGGGGGGGCTAACGCACTATACCAGCCCTGC
Source organism: Trichogramma pretiosum (assembly GCF_000599845.2). Taxonomy (NCBI): domain Eukaryota; kingdom Metazoa; phylum Arthropoda; class Insecta; order Hymenoptera; family Trichogrammatidae; genus Trichogramma; species Trichogramma pretiosum. The sequence continues at coordinate 360,662 of NW_019640807.1, forward strand.
AGGTATTAACTCCCTCCTCTGCCCTATAGCTGCCCGCTGATGAGCTTTATCGCTCTGTTACATTTTTCGCCATTTTACCATATTACACGGCGAAGAAGTATAAAGGAGCGAGCTCGTGAGTTAAGCTCGAACGCGCGGAGCAATTTACTTTTGCTCCCCGACAAGCTGCAGCTTTAAAATAGATTAATTTACTCGTGTAGGATTCGAAAATTCGATGGGCGCCGATCCATAACTCGTGTCGAGCGTCATATTTCAACGAGCGCGTTCTCTGGCCTCGCTTCTCTTCTTTTGCTCTCGATGTTTACATATTGCAGCTGATTCTTCACAATTTGGAGTCGTTAAAGTATGAATCCTGTATGGCCGCGTTGAAGCTTGAATAATGCATTCGGAGCTGTATATTACCCGAGAATCAAGGATACGGAACGCGCTCGAGAATGCGCACGCCTATGCGATACAGGTAAGAAAAAGCTTATTCACAAGGGACCACGCGAAGATGCATCTCGAGGAGTCAACGGTCGAGAAAATGGGCTAGCTCGTCGTCGCTCCTCGTTCCGGAACCACGCGCAAGCTCTCCTACTCTCTCGCAAGCTGCTCTCTCGTATTAGTAAAATGCACGAGTAAGAGAGAGAGAGAGAGAGAGAAACAAAAGGCAGGCAGAGGAAGAATCGTTGTTTATGAATTTTTCAGCGAATGATCGAGCCTCGAGTGTCCATTAGCGAATGGCAAAAGTCACGCGCGCGAGGGTTAGAGGGGATGTACTTTAATATTTTTTCGTGTGTACATGGGAATTTCGTGACTATTACATATACGAACGGGAGCGACAATAAAGTTACAACTGTCAAAGAAGAGTAAAAGTTTTGCCCCGCGTCTTTGGGATACGAGCGCGAGAATGTAGCGTGTGTACCGTGCACATATATCGCACGTGGTATACACAAGGCGAGCAAATGGATATACCGGCATAGTGGCACTGGCAGCGGCCTCGAGAGAAGAAGTATAGAAGAAAGGAAGAGTTCACTCACTCGCGCGAAAGCATAAGCAATTCAATTTGTCTCACTCTCCTCTCTCTCTCGCAATCTCCTTTCTGTATACGTCTACCGCATTTGGATGTAAACAAGCAAAAAGACTCATGGCGCGAGCGAGCGAGCGTGTATCACGGATTTTCTTCGGCTTGTTTTTCTTACAGCCGACGGGGGGGAAGAAAAAAAGGTGCGAAGCGTCGCGCGCACACGCCTAAAAAATTGACAAATAAGTCTGCGAGCTGCCGCGCGAGTAGAGCGCGAGTGGCTTACACAAGGGGGAAAGAGATAAGAGGCTAACTGGCAAACACCGAGAGAGGTTATTTTACCATTAGGCAAAATGTTCTTTTATCGTAAAAAAAAATGAGAGAATAAAAAAAGGAAGAAAAAAAGTATCGAAAAAGAAGAAAGAGCGAGCTTGTTAAACATCTATTATTATAAGTCGTACGAGCTGGAGGGAAGAAGCAAGAAAAGAGATTGATTTAAAAGGAAAAAATTTTAAATTGACAGTGCGAAGGAGAGAGATCGAGCGTGCAAACCACGGGTATCGTTTAATGATGAAGACAATGGCAGTTGTGCTTCGAAGAGCCAGACAGGCAGGCAGCGAGCGTAAAAAAGCCGATAATGCCGTAAGATGGCGAGAAAGAGTGAGGGAAAAGGTGGAGTGGCTATATACAAAGCAAAATATGCTTGCCGTCAAAACAAAAGTAATCTTTCGCAAGCAAGAGGCTAAAAAAGTATCGCAAAATCGAATCATTACAGTCAATATATCTCAACGATATCGCTGTATACACACGACTCGCGTATACATCGGCAACTTATATACGTGCGTATATTATGTGCCAGACGCTTGTCAAACACGTCAAAGCTTTTTCTGGAGCTTTAAAGCTCGAGTCTGTTGCTGCTGCTACTACGCGCGCTTCAGCTGTCTTTAACGAGTCTCGCTTATACATCGCGGCTGCTGTTGCCTCCATTAAAATGATGAAATAATGTTTGCGATGGTAAGTGCCTCGCGGCTGATACATAATATATACATGTATATAATGTACCCCGAGCGGGACCCGCACGCACCGGGTGAATCAAATCCTTGGCTCTTTCTTCGCGCTTACAAGCGCGGGCGCGTGTCTTCGAAGCTTTTAAAGAAACTCGATGTAATGTAAATCGGGACCTCTTGGGGGATAGCGAAATTGCCACTCTCTGTTGCAGCCTGAAATAAGCTACTGTTGCATCGCGTATACGTGCATACAGTCGTTCTATCTGTTTATACAATTATTATCAGGGTGCAGCCAAATATGGTTTTTTTTTTATTTCTCGAAACACGACACGGGATACTTGGGAGTGAAACATTTTTTTCTTCCTTTCGTCGACTGCATCTATAACCTAATTCACAATGGTCCACTTGAAAAACCAAACCCCAAGAGCAAACTTACATCCGAGCAATAATAGCGTTGGCTCGGCTTTATCGGCGTGCCACACACTCGTACTCGAACGTCCGCATACATGTACACGCTATACACGTGTGTTTGCGGCTTTGCAAGCTCTAGTAGAGTATACATAGTACCTATACACCTATACCCTTTCGATCTGTACAGTGCGCAGCTTTGGTGCTGTACAGAAAAGCTCGTTGGCCAGCCAAGAGTCTCTCGCACGAGCTTGTTTGCTCTATTATCGTACAGTATACACTGAGACGCGCATACAGACGCCACCCTGTGAACTTGTTTGACTTTCCAGCGCGGTGCTATTTCTCTCGCGCTCGATTCTATGCGTATATCTGCATCGATGATCGGAAGATGAAATAATAATGTGTTTTCTGTAAGTGCTCACGGCTCGTCGGATCATCGAAGTTCTCCAAAATCGTGCATGCTCGTGCTCGTTCGAATATTACACTCTGCAAATTAATAAATCGTACAAAGCTTCGCACGGCCAGCGGATAAACAATTATTGCGCGATAAATTTCTCGTACGGATGTACACACGATCGAAGCGTAAAGCTGCGCGATTTTACACTCTGCGCGTCGAGAGCTTTAAGTTCAACGCGTGTGTGAAGGGAGAAGGAGGAGGAGGAGGCGTCGGCGAGAGTGAAATTTATATACAATATAGCCGACTTTAGCGCGTACAACCTCAGCCATTGTGGCTCTTTCTCTATATATACGGTCGACTTTGCGCTTGCAACGTCTTAATAATACAAGCCCGAGCTACTCGTTCCTTCGCGCGCGCGCGCCAACTGTATCTTATATACGTATATTGCATACATATAAACGCTACTGTATACGCTGCATTGCTCTCGCCAAGTTCATTACTCATTCTCGTTCGTAGCTCGAGAGAAAGAGAAAGAGAGAGAAAGGATATAGAACGGCTAAGGTGAACGAAGAGAAAACACAGCGCACAGTAGTACAAAACAGTTTCACCTAGTGGATAGAACGAACCTCGTGCGGATAGGCTCGTGTGGGTGTCTGTGTGCGCATTACCTTTCGGTCTCTCATCGTCTCTGGAAATTTGTGTACGCCCACGTGCTCATGTACGCCGTTAGATGTCAAACAACCCACAAGTGCTATAAAAATTTAGAAAGTGTATGAATTGGCCAGTATGTGATCATTCTGTGAAAGACATCCTGAGTATTGTTGGCACGAAGAAATCATTTGAAAAATTAGATTATATGGGTAGATAGTATGGCCATTTTTCCAACCCCCCGTTGAGTTGAGTTATACAATTATTTTTACTTTACCACTTGCAGATTTACCCAAAAAAGTACTCGCCATCTAGTGGCAAAGACTTGAAGTGGTATTAAATGCTGATTCAAATGTGCCGAAACATTCACATTGTCACTTTCCAGTCATTTAAACTGCGTTTAATATTGGTAAGGTAATTGAAACAGAGAATTAGTTATAAACAAACGTTTTGAATGATCGGTTATTGTTTATTAGTCCATTATAAACATTGAGCATTTCTACGCAACGCATAAGTACACGAAAAAAATAACGTGCATGCATGAGGCCATGCGACTTTGACTGTCAGTATTTTATAAAAAATGAAAATAAAATGATCTTCTCAAGAGCCTCGATAAAAACTGGAGTCGTTTTCGTGAACAAGCGTTCACCCGAACTATCTGTACATTCTCATTCGCATTCGCAATAGAACGACTCGAAACTATAAAAAATGGTTTGTATTACGTTGCATCCCAAAATTTCAAAAGCCTTACGTATACAGTTACCAATTAATTAACTTAGTCCCAACGCTCGGAGTAAATAATTTAATTAGACTCGAAAGACACGAGTATTTCATTTAAGTGGGCGATTGTGCAGCACCGACAGAGAGTGAAAGAGAGAGAGAGAGAGAAGGAGGATGGTAGAGACGCCACAGCCGCTGCTCCTCTGTGTTTAGTTTGGTGTCGCGATGTTGCTGCTGCTGCTCACAAGCACTAAAGGGAAGTTTGTGCGCGCCTCCTTATGTCTTTCTCTCCTAGTCAGTCGCGTATATATACGTATACACACACAGATACACACACACACACACATACAAGTTCTCCCTGCGGTATTGCTATTCGCAAGACCACAAGTTTCTCGTGTCGCGCGCTTAAGCCAAGAGGGACCACTAATGCTAAAGTCCTCCTCCCCCCGCCGCCTCGTCCCTCCCTCGCCACTAGGCTACACGCTTCTCTGCGGGAGGACTTCGATCTCATGGCTTTATATATATATAGCGTGTACACACATATACACACACACACACACACACACAAGGTCGTCGTTGTCGGTGCTTACGAGCTTCACGCTTGCACTTCGGGATCACTCTAATTGTCATTAAGAGCAAAGTCTCCGCACCGCATCTCTCTCTCTCGCTCTATATCTGCTATGTTTCCATAAACTTCTTGTGACTATTTGTGGTGTATAGCTCTGCTGCGATGGTGGATGAAGGAGCCTTGCTGGGATGTTTCCTTATATATAAATATATTTATTCAGCATATATAGCTCGATCGAAGCAGAAGGATGGAGGATGTCGAATCAAGTAGATGCACGCGCAGTCGCTATCGTTTCATTATGCATGCGTTATGTTAAACACCTCGATCTTCTCTTGTATTTTATTTTATTTTTTCCTTTTTTCGAGGACAAATAATTTTCTAATCTATATACCGTGTGCCACGGACGAAATGCGCCGAATTTATTCCGCTGTGTATTCTCTCCTATCGGGGAGCAGCGCGATCATATACATTTTTTTGACCGGAATCCAATCTTGCCGCCCCCCCCCCCCCCCACCGGCATAATGATATACGAAATCGTCCTTTTGAAATCAATACATAAACACGAGCTTGCGTCGCATAATGCTCGGTAACAAGAGCAGAAAAGCAGACGCGAATCTGATAATGCATCGGGCGATACACATACACACGAAAAGCACACACAGCGACCGGCATCGAGCGAAAAAAAGAATCGCCAAAAGTCCGATAAAGCTCCGCGGTGTATGCGAACTTGCGGTACACACACAGAGTACAAAACCGATGTACGAAAAAAAGAAGGGCCGAGTTTTGGTAGTTCTCCAAATGTCTCGGGCGCGCAGGGAGGACCAATTCAATTTTGTCGCGCGTCGTGCACACGTATTTACAAGAGAGAGGGAGAGCGAGAGTAGACGCCATACGGCAGCGCGACATTTTTCACTCTATATACGCCGGGCTGCACTGCACTGCACTGCTACCACGCCGTGTATAAATCGATTAAATCTACTTGCTTAAATATAAAGCTCTCTCTCTCTCTTTTTCATGTAGAGAGCTAGAGAAGGTCATTGGAATTCACGAATATTGCGAGCGCAGTCTCCATACATTTATAGATGGCTGCTACTACAAGAGCGCAGGGGTGCGAGGTGTACTAGCGGTGCGGGTACGCGCGTTTTACGAGGTAAGCGCGAGCTTAAAATGCGAAAAGCAATTCAAATGTACCTCATCTCCCTCTCACTCTCTGTTCTCTCTCTCTCTCTCTCGGCAGTTACTGAAGAGGGTCGACGCGAGCACTGTACTCGTGTACGTGCGCGCGCGCGCGCGTGTGTGTGTGTGTGTGCGAGAGGAAAATCTCTCGCGTCGCTTTGAAAGTCTACACGGCGCGTCATCAAGCCCTTTTCCACGCTTCGTTTCGTTGCGGTGCGCGCGCGCGCGTTCGTTTTAACGAATGCGCGAGATTCATTGAAGGATCTCATTAAAAATCAAGTGTCATGGAGAGAGCGAGCGCGATATATATAGCGTAAAGAGTAGCGAGGCACGGACAGAGATAACATCGACGCGTACGTGGCTGGTTTTTTTTCCCATATCTCTCTCGCTCGAAACACGTTGAAGTTTTCCTGCAATTAGCGCGCGACGTCGAAAACTAAGTCTCGAACGCCGTTACCGTACGTACGTACGCATATAATTTGACATGGATATAACGCGAATGTATATGTACGTATACGTAAATCTGGAAAAAAAAGAGGCCAGAGATATGAAAATTTTTGTATAAAAGAAAACACTCACTTTGTACGATCCTAAATTTTTCACTGTACAGGCGAGCTTCACGTCCCTGCCAGCCGGCATTGTGATGTTGCCGATCTCTTTCACGAATTCCGGCTCCAGAATCGTCGGCGCTGCAAAAGACAAAAAGACACGGGTATGGTTAGAAAAACGAATTCATTTCGCAGTTTCTGAGGCATTGATGAAAATTTTTCGTAAAAAAAATAGTAAATAAATAAACAAAAGCTACATCATCAAATTTTGTATCTCATGTGGCTGTCTACTATCAAGGATAAAACATTCTCTAATACATATTTATAAAAATATACACTCGACGCGTAGGATTTTTTGTCGCTCGAGTTCCAGTGCATGAAACTAGACACACACACACACACACACACGCACACGAGGCACATTATACGTTCTCGCGTACGTATCCAGTATACATATCCAGAAAGGACAAAGAAAAGTCTCTCGCGGATGATGACAAAGCTAAGAAAGCAGCGGCAAAAAAAGGCGCAGTGTCGGATATTCGATGCAACTGGTGTAGCGTATACTACACACACACAATGTCACGCGTGGCGCACGCAAAGCTCTACACCCTCGACGAGAGCTTATACAGAGAGAAAGCAGTAGTGGAAGTGGCAGTGGTAGTCGACAGTCGTCTTAGAAAGTCACTTTAAATCCTTTCTTATACGGTAGAAGGGATGAGACACTTTCACGGGGGGGGTTCTTCTTCTTTTTTTTTTTTTTCTATTCGCTCCGAGGCGAATCGAAGCGACTACTACTTCACTTGGTATGAGAGAGGCGTGAGAGAGAGAGAGAGAGAGAGAGGAAAAGAGAGGCAGAAAGACTACTAAGGAATTCTCTTTGGGACACTGCCATTGACTCGAACTATATTTATACATGGCTTATGTTATCCTCGAGTATATGTATGCGGCGCGTCTCTTCGCTTTCGAGTTTTTATTTCTACGTATACTCTTATACATATTATATTCGCACACACATGCATTCATAATACTTAAAGCAGGAGAGAGAGAAAAAAATCTGAAAAAGAAAAAAAAATCGGGTCGCATCCGATTAATTAATTATAAGATTCGTTATCATAACGAAGGCGGCAGCCGTGATAATGGCCACACACAGCGTAATAATAACAAATATTATTTAAGATATCGTCGCGTCGCTCTCGCGATCTCGAGGCTTCTAATTATCGATATACCCATATTCAGCGCGGGCTTCTCACGATACATACCATCCGTCAAAGCTCGCGACGAAATATCTTCATTAAAGTTCGCGTGTACGCGCGCGTGTGGGGGCAAAGATATACACGCCGCGTTAAATTTTAATTACATTTCTCGCGGCGTCGATTCAAAGACACGCGTGTTACGTATGTAGTACGACGATCCGGAACGAGTACGTACATCGTGCGCTTCGGTGATTATATACGTCCCGCCGATGTCGACGACGACGACAACGACGACGACGACGACGTAATTATTAAAGCCCAGCGCCAAAACCATCTCTTGCTCGCAGCGATCCCGTCCCGAGCGCGAGTGGGTGCGGGCGAGCTTTCACGATATTATACAGGGAAAGACTCGAGACGTCGTCGTTTTCTTTTTAGCGAGCTCTACTTTCCAAGAAATCGTGTGCATTATATCGAGTCTTTGATTATATCCAGAAATTTTTTTTTTCCAACTATCATCTCCGGATGATTGCTAAGCGCAGTGACGGATCTCTGATACGTTGACCTTAATGAAGCTAGCTTTTAATAGGCCGCGGGAGCTTTCATCCGAGATTTATATATACTTCGCTGAGTGATGTGTGTCAATAACGAAATTTCATTCGCGTTGCGCGCGCCTTTGAAGAAAATCGTCGCAAACGAGCTTTTCTTGAATAAAGTAGGCTTCTCCCCTCGACCGCATTAAAGCGTCATAATTCTATACTCGAAGAGCGGCGCGCATTATTTGTCTATAAATAATAAATCTCATCCCCCGGAGAGAGAGAGAGAGAGAGAGAGAGAGAGAGAGAGAGAGAGACCGAGAGAAAGAGAGGCAGCTGCTGCACTCCTCTGCGCTTTTGCTCTTCTTCGAGCTTCAGAGAGAATAAGAGGACTCCGAGAGCGCGCGAGCGGAGAGGAAAAAAATTGCCAGCATCAGCAATTTTCCAAGGAACTGAGAGAGAGAGAGAGAGAGAGAGAGAGAGAGAGAGAGAGAAGAAAAAAAAAATAGATAGCCATAAGCTCGTACAAGTTGATTTTCTTTTTCTTTTTCTTCCACTTCTTACCAATCATCGCGTTGTGTACGCAAGATTTATTTTTACAACTTTGCGATAACGAGAAAACAAGTTTTTTCGAGACAAAAGTCTGCAAGATCGTCTGCATCTGAGCAATTTTATACCGCATCGAACGATTTAATATTTCCAAGGTCTCGATAAGAGCGATCGTTAATTCTCGAAATTTATCGACGAGCGACGAATTAGTGCCCCGATCGCTATCTATATGATTAGTCGAACTTGGGAAAAGCTCGCGATTATTCGCGAGTAAAAGCTTTATACGATTCGATATATCCTCGAACGATTAGGAATCTCGAGACGATTGCTTGGCGCACTGGGGTAAAACGAGGAAGTAGAAAAAATAATAATTTTCCCATCGCGAGCTCGGTATTCGATTATTTTGACCATTACACTCGCGTGCGCGGGAAATTTCCCTTGGGTGAGGACGAGAAGGCACACACACACACACTGCCTCTCCCAAGCTCGCGTGTAAATATACCCATTACAAAGCCAAAAAAAATAATAATAATAAAATAAAGCTTCGAAAGAAAACAGCTCGTTCGAAGGAATATAAGGAAAATCAGCGGAGCGAGATTTTTTCTTTTTTTTTTTTTTTCATTAAATCGCGATTGCCATCGTCATAGTCTAAGCGAAAGATCTTCTAGCAAGATGGACCGTTTCATCAGGAATGCATGGGCTTTTTTCCCCCCGTATTATTTCCTTCGACTTTTTTTTTCTTTTTTTTGCTGCTGCTACTGCTGCTGCTTGCAATCGAGAAAAATCCGTGCCAATGCACTCACATCTCCCCCACGATAAGGCCTCCAATATAATACTTTATCTCGATTCAAGAACGCCAAGGAGGGCGGGTCGGTGTACGTATATATACACACACCGAGTTGCGAGATTTCTCAGGCTGCGCCACCGCCGCCGACGTCGTTGTTGCCCGTGCGGTGCTAGTATATATAGTTACTGCGGCCTCGAGTAAAGGAGATCTAGAAAAATGTCCTTGTGTATGTTATTTCGCGAAAGGAGGTGGAGACCGCCAACGCCACCACGACGAAAAGCAATCGAGCTGAATTTACTTTTCTTACCCCCCGAAAATCCGATAAACGAAGATGGACAAGCGGCGCGGACGCGAGGATAATACATATATAGAGAAAAAAAAAAAAGAAGAAGTGACAGAAAAAGCAGGAAAAGGGTCAACGTACCGTATCGTGTACGAGAGCTGTACGCTTCCTCGCTTTCTCTCATAATTCATAAATCGAGCGTAGTGTAAAAAGATTATCAGAGTTTTAAGCCTTGTCATCGCGCGCTCATCGCGTGATTTATTTCACGTGCTCGAAGCCATAATGAAAAAAAAAAAAGGAAAAAAAAAAGAAGAAAACAAAAGCGAATAGCCGATAAGCCGTGAGCGCGCGCGTGGTGTGACATTAGGTCTTTTTGCGGTGTACTGCACACCGCCGCGCCAGCGCCCACCAAAGCCCGACACTACGACGACGACGACAAGATGAGATTAAGCCAAAGTTCGCCGGCCTCCATCATCTCGCTCTTTGCTCCCTTATTCTTCGCCTTCATCTTCACCTTGGGCTTGAAACAGCTCTTCGAGTGACTCTTGTCGCGCGCGAGTGCAAGCCCGTAGTTCTTCTCTTTCTCTCTCTCTCTCTCGCTCTCTCGACGAGACGAGAGTGAGAGAGAGGAGCTTGTGCGAGCAAGAGTATATATACGAATGTAATTCTAGTACTTGTGCACAAGCCAAGCCAAACACTTGCCATTGTTAGCGCTTAACTCACTTAGCTGCGAGCGGCACCCCCGCCCCCCTTCGTACTCTGCGTTACCGTATAGCTCCTTTATTCTACACGTATATAAATTCGCGTATATATGTGCAAGTCTGGACTTGACACTGCGCTACAATTATTTCTTTTTCTCTCTCATTATGCGAGAGAGCTTGCGATGTAATCAAATTTGCTCTTTTCCGGTGTTTGTTTATTTATTTTTTTTCGAGCTTCACGCGTGTACGGTTGTCTCACTGTTGCAGTAAACTTTATGGTAAAATTAGAGAGGTGTCCACTTTTAGAGGAGTTGTTCTTTTTAGAAACAAAATGAAATTATTTAATAGTTATTTATTTTGATTTGGCATACAATAATGTTCAATATGTTAAGCGCCTTTTAAAAGACCCACACTCAAAAAGTGTTTCAAAAATTATAAATTAGTTTTCAGCAACTTTGACGACGATAATAACACTTTCAGTCTCCACCACTAGATGGCGAATGCCTATATCTGCAAATCTACAAATGGAAAATTAAAATTAAATGTATAAATGAAAGCCCTATAACTATTTTGCTAAGTACTTGCAATTATTATGGGAGGTACGATAAGTCTTCTCAACGCCATTAAATCGATCATTTTAACTTTTTCCCAAAAATCTTCGCAATCAAAGCGATCACGAGTACAGTAACAACTACGCTTTTAAAAGAAAGCAAAATGCACGAAAGAGAAACAGAAACGAAGTCACTTTTAATCCAAGTATTCAAATGCGCACGCGTTCTTCTTCTCCTTTTTTTTTCTTCTACTCTCCCATTCGAAGTTCACTTTGCTAAGCGATTGTTGCAATGGCCTCGAGTTCCTTTCTCACTCTATATACATAGTCCATGGTTTGTACTCGCTGTGCGCGACACACAAAGAGAGAGAGAGAGAGAGAGAGAGAGGAATGGAATCGCGCGAGAATCAACGAATTCTCCGGCGCCTTTCATTCGCGCCCTCTCTTTACCCACACATACACACGCACACACGTACGTACTCGTTATTCTCTCTCTCTCTCTCACTTTCGATAGAAAGTTCGCAAAGTGCTTTTCAACGCTTTGGGCTTGAAAGCGAGTATATGCGTGCGTAGATCGGGTCGTTTGATTTACCGCACGCGCCATGCTCCTGCATATACAGTTGGGAAAGAGAGCAAGCGAGAGAGAGAGAGCTAACGCGGCACCGAGCTAACGGAAATCGTTTTCAAGGTTATGGCTCCCATTAACTTTTTTTTTTTCACCCTCGTCCTCTCTCGTTTATTAGTCCTTTTTTTTCTGCCTCAAAGTCGTTTGAATAATAATTGCGCGTACTATGCTTCACGCAGCGAACCACCCGTTCCACGCCGAGTTCAATCAATTATTAACGTTCTCTCTCGCTGGCATGGATCGTTTTTCCGGACGACGTTCTCGATATAATAACGCCGCGCTGCCCCTAGCATGCCGCGTCTAGCGATAAGCGCACATCAACTGCCCGAGAGCTGCTGCTGGGTAGTATAGGCTATATGCGGCTCAATTTTTGAATTTCCGGACCGGTGCGGTCGGCAAACCATCCTGTCCGTGCGCGCAAGCTCATGGGCAACGTCATTCGCACACACACATACACACGTGTCCCCTTTTTTGCTAACGTGAACTTAATCTCCGGTCTGTGAGTAGTTGTAGCATAGCCGAAGCTTGCAGCTGACTGCCTATATAAATGCACACACGCGTATATCCAAGGATCGCGTAATAAAGCTGCAAACTTCGATTGGTCATCTCAAGAACAAATAAATCGAAATACAGCGACGACGAGGCGAGCTTGGCACTAATCCATAAACGTCGAGTTCACCGATATATGTATCAAGCGGGCGAGATTATAACGTCGAGCAAAAATGAAAATCACGCAGGACGGGTATGCACACGTAAAAGCTCGACTTATACGACGCGACGAATATAGCGTGCTTGAGTGGGAAAACTGTTTAGCGCAAAAAAGTTTTCGATACCTCGGCGCGTAGTAAACGTCAAACGTGGAAAAAATTATACACGAGTAGAAAAGCGCGTACAGTGGTACATCCTCGAGACGTTTGGTGGGGAGAGCGTAATGTTCTTTTTATTCGTGAATTAACGCAGCGCCTTAACTCTCCGTAAGGAAACCGAGCACGCGCGCATACGCCCCGAAGCGACGAATTGGCAAAATAGGACCTTATCTTAATGAACTGCCGCTGCGGCTACTACTACTACAAATACTTCTACTTCTTCTGCTGCTGCCACGTGATTTTCTAAGATTTCTCGAATGCCGTCGTTAAACGGCGAGATCGCTGCAGCACCAGTTTGTTATTATTATTATAAATTCATAGATGCGTATACACAGCGAAAGCTCGTGCGTAAGGAAACGTTTTATTGCTTGATAAAGGTCCTCTCCCTACCCGTGATTTTATAGGTTACAATAATACCAGCAACGTCGTATCCGAGGAACAAGAGCTTTTCTTTTCGTGAAAAATTCACCGTCGTGTATACGCAAATTGTCACACTCGTGCATCGCTCGCGAGACTCGTCTTTCTCGTCGTCGTCGTATCCCAATGGTGTGTCGGGGCTGAACAGAAGCAGCACTTCCTCCTCCTATAGCCTGGGCGCGTATATCCTTATAGTACACGCCGAAAGAGAGCGAGAGAGAGACTAAAACGACACAGTCGTAAATCCGCCGCGTCTTGAATTTCCATTTGCTCTCGTGCGCTGCTGCTTCTCTCTCACACACGCTATCCCCCGCATACCCCCCTCAGTATACACGTGTATTACCGCTGCGTGCCGCGCGCGCATATATTCACGCCGTCGTATGTATATTTATACGGGCGCGTCGTCGTCGGCGGCGGTACGTATCGTAGGAAAATACAGCGAAAACGTGTGTAAAACGAGGTGGCGTCGCACATATATACCCAGTGCGTCAATTGTCAAACTCACACACACACACACACACATCCAGTCTGTCGCTAGCGCAGCTCCCACCTTCGCCGGAGGTTAATCGATTTTAATTTCCTGTAAACGCTTTGGCTTTTATCTCGTGCTCCTCGCTGTACGACGACGAGAGCAGTTTTGTCCCTTTGCTAAACATTGAGAGAACCGATCGCTTTATGCGCTGCTCCAAGAGAGAAAGAGAGAGAGAGAGAGAGAGAGTGAGAGAGTGAGAGAAAATAAAGTTTATACCCAAGTCGGCCAAATTGAATATCCGATGTTGCGGAAGACGGCGACGCGAACATGTAAAAGTGTGTGTATGTACGTGTGTACGTGAACATGCATATATAGAGATTTCGTCGAGCACGAGCGATCGCGCGTCGGAAGCACGTATACATATCGTATACACAAGCGCACCGCAGTCTTATGAAAATAATCGAGAAAAATTCGCAAACGTCGACGCTTCGATCATGATTAAGGTACGAAAAAAGCTCGGTATAGGTATCGTAGAAGAGCTGTAAATACGATGGGACTCGGTCCGAGATATTACGCTCGCAGAGCCAATCACGTCGCGAATCTCGAGCTCTTACGTAAACAAAGATCCATTGTTTCTATACACGGTACGTTTAACGCGCGCCGAAGAAAAATCAACGAAATACGCCTGGCAGTGCGGCTGCAGCGGCCCCTATTACGTACACACACAGTAAGTATAACGAGGGGGAATTTCAATAAGCATCGCAGGGGCCATTTGGTAGTCCAGGCGCGCGTCCAGACAAAAGACATCCAAGCGCCGACTTAATTCGTTACTCTCTTCTTTTGCTTTTCTTTTGTATACACACATACTCGCACAGACACCCACATTTTATATACATAACGTCTGAGTTCGTTATTAGCCCGTCGCTAGACCGCCAGTCGAGCTTTTTTTCCTCCGTGTCCGCGCGCCCCTGGAATTACATTATACATATATCCAAACAAACGTGCTGGCGATCGATCGATCGCCTCGACGCGAATTAAAATTGCGACAAATTCGCAGCCGAGAACAATCTGCCGCCGCCGCTGCGCTGCAGCCTCGCAGCACATTTATTATCGAGAATCACGCGTAAAACACACACATCCTCCTCGAATATAGGATGCTGCGCTCCTCGGGTTCGCATGCGCGCGCGCGTCAACTAATCTAAATTCAAATTGGCTCCGAACAAAACTCATTTGTGGCACGCGCGCGCAACCGGCCCAAGCTCTCGGCTCGGGCACATCAGTCACCCTCTCTCTCTCTCTCTCTCTCTCTCTGTCTCTTTGGCTACGTTGCAGTTGTGCCACGCCGCAAGCTGCACGCGTTAGCCGACCTGCCGCCGTCGTCGTCGTCAACGTGCCTCGCGTAATACAGAAATTATACATGATGTTTATTATCTACGCGAATTATAAGTACTGCGCAATTAGCGTAAAAAAGAGTTTCACTTCGAAAACTCGCCGACTATCGATTGCGCGTAACTCGAGCGATATAAGCTCGAATTCTCTCTTCGTCGATTATATCCTGTATATACGCAGCAGCGGCATACGTATACAGGCGAAACCCCCGTTGGTGTCGTATACAGTTTGCGCGCCGACAGTTTCGACGTCCGACTCTTGTTTTCGTACTTTTTACGATCTCTCTTGGCCTCGTTACCGGGGTGGCGGATTATATATATACACACAAGCTGCGGTATGCGTGCTAAATATATCCTTGGTTTTTATTAAATTTTTGTCGCGCTACACCAACGACGACGACTACCACCCGACTGCTGCTGCTCCTGTCCCTATTCCGTGCACAATCGCATCGTTGGGTGACAAGGGAAAACGCCGAGAGAGAAAGAGCAGAAAGCACGAGTGCAGCTGTTGGTCCCTTATACTCGTTAACTCTCTTTCTTTCTTTCTCTCTCTCCGAGCTATGGGCAAAAAAATGCGAAACACGCATACCGCGCGCGCCACACACCCTCTTTTTTTATACCGTCACACCTTCGCGCAATAGCTTAACGCGCGGTCTTTTTCATTTTTACCCAGCGTTATACGGAACGGTATTGACAGCAGTGATAGCGGATCACGTGGCCGAGATTCGATAAAGGGACCCGTAAACTCGATAAAATATATTGGATATATTTAAAAAGCAAGTCCGGTGGGTGCGATGGTATACACGCTTCGGTATTAAAACTTGCAGCTCGCTTCATAGCTCCCGCCTTAGCTAACATAATAAACGAAATAATCACAACCGGAACAGTTCCCAAACAATTTAAATCAGCCGAAATATGCCCTATACATAAAAAAGGAGCGAAATCGGACATAAGCAATTATCGTCCGATAGCTCTCATATCGAATCTGTCCAAGGTTTTTGAACGTGTGATTTATCGAAGAATAAAGGAATTCGTAATAAAGTACAAAATCATTCAACCGAATCAGTTTGGCTTCACCGAAGGAAAAAGTACAGACGATGCTATAGCACTCTTGTCAGGATCTGTATATGACAGTCTATGTCTAAATTTGCCATCTGCTGTTGTACTTTTGGACTACACCAAAGCATTTGACTCCATAAATCACGAAATATTGTTATCAAAACTACACAACATGGGAATTCGAGGCGTTGCCAACAATATTATAAGAAGTTACCTGATAAACAGGATTCAAGTTGTTAAACTGAACGGCGTGAGGAGTGAGTCATCTTTTACTAATATTGGAGTCCCGCAAGGATCAATTTTGGGGCCATTGTTATTTGTCCTCTACATCAATGACCTATTGCTTGAGCATCCTGACCTCATAGCGTATGCAGATGATACAGCTGTGTTTATGAGCTGTGAATCATGGGAGGATTTGTCAATCAGAATTTCGAACAAGCTCGATAGAATTTATTCTTGGCTGTACATCAACAAATTAATACTAAACATGGACAAGACAGTATACATAGCGTTCGGAAAGACACGTGATGCAGTGCCAGAGAACCTGGACATTCGTATAAACGAATGTAAACTGGATAGAGTGTCCAGTGCAAGGTATCTCGGCGTGACTTTTGATGAACATATGAGATGGAAGGTGCATGTGGATAGCTTGACCAGAAGATTAAAATACTTGCTGTATATATTTTACAGATTGAAGAACGTATTATCGAAGAATCAACTAATACAAATTCTTCATGGCTTGTTCTATAGTGTGACTGGTTATGGCATAGTTGGCTGGGGGGGTGTTTATGATACCCACTTAAAACCACTACTTATCATTGAAAAGAAACTACGCAAAATAATTGGCATTCAACAAGAAGACAGTGACAGCCCTTTGGGAATTAGAAAGTTGTTTATGTGGAAATCATTAATCAGGCAATATGGTCACCTACAATCTGAGTATAGTATGAGTTCTTCGAATACCAGAAATAGGAGTCTGCAGCTACCGCTGCATTCAACGGAGATGGGCCACAGAACGTACAAATACGTCGCTATCAAGTGCTTCAATGAGCTACCTGTGATGCTTAAGAATGAAGATTGTGTAAAATCGCTCAAAGTAAAGTTAAAAAGAGAAATACATAAACTTACTTCGTGGCTTTGAATTTGAATTGTAATATATCTAGTCACATATTTGTTATTGTTCAATGTTGATATATTGATTGATTATTAGTTGTAAGTGCCGTCCTGCGCACGGGCGTTTGCCCCCTGCAGGCCTTTGTAAAAAAAAGGAAGGTAAATAAATAAATAAATATACAGTAAGTTTTTGAATGAGCTAGATTCTATACTGTGCGTAATAACGTAAATAAATAACTCGCGCTAATGATCGTTTTCATTTATCTCGACCGATGTCAAAGATCACGAAATTCGAGTCACGTACGACGCTGGATTCTTCGTTGCACATATATAACGCAAGAAAAAAAAATGCCATTCGGTTTATTTAATGCGCCAATATGTATACAAGCGCGTGCCTCGTAATATACATATATCTAGGCTTCGAAGAATCTTCTTTTTTTTTTTTTTGCTTTCTCAACCAACGTCAAGCAAGGCTCTCCTAGTTAAATAAGTCGTTCGTTGGGAGCACAAATTTTTATGGCAAGAGTTTCTTATCGTTGTTGGGGGTAGTCTTTGCATGGGTTCGGGTGGTAGTATAAGGGAGGGAACGAGGAAGAAACGCGCCTGTGCAAGCTGCCGCGAGTCGCGCGCGTGCAGGATGATAAAATTACTTTTTCACCGCGTTGCCCGAGGACGCGCGGCGGCAGCAGATTCTCCCTAACTTTTGCGGGCTGTACGCGAGCGCGCGCGGATATATGTATATTATAACGATGGAAATTGCGTCATTCTCTGCTGCACATCCAACGTCCGTCTCTCGTCCCCCCCCCCCAGTTTCCTATAGCGAGGCAGTGTGTTCGCGGCGAAGAAAGTCCGGGGCTTTGAGTAATTCGTTTTTCCCGACATTATGTACTTTTCCCCATGCATACAGATTCGCGGGTTCTCTATACTATATATACCATACACTGCCAAATTCAATGAGCACTATAGTGCGAGATTCTATTTTTTTACACAGTGTTATATATACGCGGAGAACGAAATAAACGAACGTGAAGAAAAAAAAATGCGAATAAGAGTGAAAAAAGCGAAGGGAGCGAACGAGAAGAAGAAAAAAATCGAATAGAAGCGACGTCGTTCCACACTGCAACGATTACTTCGCGCGCTTATACGTATTAAAAGAGCTGCGAACTTTGTTACGGGACATTGAATTCCGTCTATACGTCGTCAAAAAGTCCTGCCTTGCTCGCGCTCCTCCGTATAGGTGTGTGCGAAAATAAAAGAAGGTTAAATTCCTGGCACCGCGTATATATGGGCGCGAGGGAAGCACACCCCCCGGTGCACGCATACTTTCCTGCATGCGCGGAAACTTTCACGCACGCAGTATTTTACGATCCCGCGCGTGCATTCGTGCAGGGCACGCGCGCGCGTTTTCTCGCGCGGCCGGAAAAAAAACTAGCGACGCAAGCGCGAATGGTAAAAAAAAAAAAGAAAGCAGCAGCCGTCGCGGTTTGCAAATCTACACAATGGTGCCGCGCTATGGCATACTATGGCATTGCTACACCATACACAGTACAGGCGCGGTGCGCTGTAAACGTGTACGCGATAAATATCAAGTATTCCGAGAGATAGAAAAGCTTTTCCGTTTTTCGAGTGTGCGCGCCGTTAAAACAGAAATGCGCCGCCGCGCGAGCTTAGGCTGCTGCGGGTGCGTTAATGATATACGCGTAGGCGCGATATATATACACGGAAAAAATAACTCTATGTATAATAACGATGCACGCGTTCGTACCTATATCGATGTGAGGGGAAAAAACACCATCCTTCTCGAGGGCTTGTATACACAAAGGATAGCTCGTAAATGTCGACCTTCTACTTTTTCAGCGCACACACATATTAGCGTACCGAGAGGTTGAAGCGCCCTTATACACGAGCGCTCGAAGCTCAAAGCTTCACAGTCGAACGAGACTCGATGTAAAGGATATAACGGAATAAGAATTAGATTACGTATTTTCCGTAGATCTTTGGTATGCATATAACACACGCGTATAGCTGCGAGCTTATATCACGATATATACAAAAACTCGATCCTCTCGACAAAAGCGAATTCGAATAATGTTGATAATTAGCGCATTGCGCGCAATCCCAAATGGCATCACCCACACACACACACACACACACACACACACACAGATATATTCGCGCATACTCGGGAATCGCGCGTATATACGAACAACAATTACAAAATTATACATGCGCGCGTATACAGCTCAGCGGCGGAGGCAGAGATAGAGAGAGAGAGAGAGTATATAGATATAACACGAGCGGGTGGTTGGGCAGAGGCAGCAGCAGCAGCAGCAACGGCTACGCGAGACATCTCAACTATGCAATTATTCGGAAATTAATACACGCAAATCTGTGTGTAACAATTCGAGCTTCATATAATCCGCTTTCTCGCTCCGCGCATACACAGTCGGCGGGGCGGGAGGAGGAGAACGAGTGAAAGCTCGCTACTGCTGCAAGCTCCCTCGTATACCGCAGTACTAGCAGTACTACACACACCTATACAGAGAGACACACACAGATACAAACAACAGTATGCCGCACGCGCAGCGGCAACAGCAACAGCGGCGGTATAGCAGCTATTGTCTTGCGGCCAGCTATTATATTTCCTGTTTGTGCGCGGTTGCGAAACACGTGTGCATACTGCGCGTCGTGCATGTCTCGCGCGCACTGCCAAGAGTCCGCGCGTATAATACACATAAGTATCCCGTTACGTACGTGAGTACACGCGTACGTATATATACTAATGCTCTCCTCGGGCACCGGCACGTAACTCGCAAGCTCAACCAGAGAGCAAGAGAGAGAGAGAGAGAGAAACTTGCGATTTTGACTCTCGACTCGTGGGTGGGCGCGAGCGAGCTTGCAGCTGCAGCAAGGTAGTGGTGTAGTACGCGACCCGCAATCAATAACGACGTCATGTATTTACGCGGGGAATATGCATGCGCGTCCATATATACATATAATACAAACAACGATCGGTATCGTAATATATACATGAATGCATGCCAAGCTTGAAACGGCGCCGAGCTTTACATCCTCTCTCTCTCTCTATACAGCTTGCGAATGAATATATATCTCACTATCTGTGTTTTGCCTCGACGATATATATCGACGATAAATGTGCATGGGACATTCGACGCTGATCGTCTTAGCTTCGTCGCAAGCTCTCGAAATAGTTTAACGCGCATTACCCGAGCGGCCGATCGGGACGTCGAACCGTAAGCTCGCCGACGATAACATTAAGTCAGAGATGACGCTTTACGCGTATAAGCAGTAACATAAACACGAGGCAACGATCGGTCCGACTCGTGTGTATACCTCTAGTCGCAACTGATGCAGCGCAGCCAAGTTGTAGAGGAGAAGAGCCACCTTATCTCGACCGAGAAATCAATGCGCGACTTGTAAATATCGCTTGTGTTTTTTCGAGCATTAGCCAAATTCGCAGATAGCGGCGAACGAGACGATAGTTGCTGATAGGGTCGTTCACGTTGCAATTGTGTCCATGAGATACGTAATGTCTATAAGTGGCGGCAAAACACACCACCGCGAGCCACGATTTCCAAAACCACCAAAGCGACCAGGACTATGAGGATCGCTACCCGTTAAGACGCGCCGTTTGGGGGAAAGGATCCCAGCAGCATTATCGTCGGGCAGACACCGAGTTAGAGAGAGAGAGAGAGAAAGAGAGCAAAGCCGCCGTTTGGATAACAAGATGTGCCACGTATATACGTAAAACCCTGCGCCGCAAATGGAAGGTAAACTGCGGGCCTCGAGGATCGCGTCGTGTACAGTACGGTACAGGCGAGAACGCAAGAACGCAAACAATTACATTTGCGCGAATGATCGTCGTTGTCGTTGTCGTCGAACGTAAACCCGCGAATACAATAATAACACGTGTCACGCGTGGTACGCACATGTGTGTGTGTGTGTGTGTGTGTGTGTGGTTGTTTTTCTCTCAGCTTAATCCGTGTGGCTTTTCAATCGGAAGCGCATATCGTCGTCGACGATCATCCCCCCAAACGCGCGCATGTATACGATAATCGGAGAGAGAGAATGTTTGTACGCGCGTATCCCGCGAGTAATGGGCGCAAAGATGCATACGGACGCAGGAGGATCCACGAGCTGCTGGGGGGAGGGTCGATCGAGCTTTTCTTGGGAGAGAATCCGCGCGTCTCGCAAGCTCAAATAGATTCGCCGTTATATACGTATACCATCGGGTACTATATATACGAGCGAACATTACAGCCGATCGTGCGGAGGATTCCTTGCAGCTATTGTTGCAGCGACCCGGTGGCATAATACACGTCGCGCTACTTTGCCTTCGCCTACCCTACAGCAGCTATAGCTTCTGGCTTACCTACATATAGCAGCAACGTTGACCGGGTAATGGAGGCTGCTACTGCTGCTGCTGCTGCTTGCTCTGCTTTACGAATACATACATACGTATACACATGCACGTGTATACAATAAGGAAGCCAGAAGCAACTCTCCTGGCTGTGTATGTATATATGTGTATACGCAGCAGGAGCAAGAGCAGCAGCATCTGGCGTGGGAGGGTTGCGTGTATATACGACGGCGACGAGGGGGCTACTCAGTATGCATTGCGGCCTTCCTTCTGCGGCTTGCTGCTGCTGCTGCTGCTGCTGTGGCACTTGGGAAAACGCGGCGGCAGCGGCGGGGGGCGGCTAAGAAAGGGTAGTAATACCACACTCTCGTACCCACACACACATACATGCACTCCAGTGCGTCTCGAGGTATATGATATGCTCCGGCGCGCGGGCGCGCGGCGTTGCATATATATACGCAGCAGCCACCAACACAGATTCGCGATCCTAGCTCTCGCGCGAGACCGGCATATAGAAGATGCGCATATCGGAGCCATCTCGCCGTGTACGTAGTAGCAGTACGTATACAAGGAGGAAAGAATGCATATTTCCGTATACGTACCGAGTTTGAGTTTGAGTTTGAGTTTGAGTTTTATTTTGAAACGGACCGTGGGGTAGAACCCCATGTGGCCCATAAGAACAAATATACAAAAGTATAATACAGTCAATTGCAGAGCAATGGTGGTAATATTTACATATCGATCAGTAACAATATTTACAAGCAAAATTAACAATAGAAAGCTTGAGATCGAATGATAGCAAATTTCAAGTATTGAGAAATATTACATATTAGAAAATAATTGAAGGCAGAAAAATACATGAAAAAGACAGCTCAGCTCAACTGGGTACGTGAATAAAATCATGATTTCAAAGCCACTGCATTTAGATCTTCTTTAGTGAGTATTGGTATGAGCTCCGACTGAGGTGATATACGCATGAAGACAGTCAAATTTCGGACGATTGGGCTGGGATACTGGTGATGACGAGATAGCGATTTGGCTTCACGAAGCAGATGATATACATTTTTGGGCCATAAAGGACTCAGAGAAAGATGGGATTCACCGCCAGTATCAAACAGATCCTTATTTCCTATTCTTGCCAGCCTATGTGATTGAGCAACAAGGCCATCGCGCACAATCGATGAAGAGCACTGGAAAACGATGGCACGAGTGCGTTCCTTGACAGAGCGTGGGTTCCTTGGTTTCCAGCTTCGAGTCCCAGTAATGAATCGCTCGTGATGTTTTAAACCCATAGTTGAAAAAGTCTTTTCAAGGACCTTGTCGTCGGAGAGCTCTAGGCCAGATGGCACGCCAGACAATAGCATTTCGCACTGGTCAGTCTGCAGTGAGCAAGGTGCAATAAATCCAGGAATTTTGCCTATAAATTCAGAGCACTCTGCCGTGGCGACTTTCAAATTTTCAAGATCCTTTTTTATTGGCGATTCAGAAAGAGTAGATGACTTGACTTCCTGTTCCGAAACACGACGGTCGAGATCTTTAACCGACGCACACAAGCTTTCAACCTTATCCATAAGGCGATCCATAATTCCATACATTTTATCGACCAATTTTTGGTTTGCCATATCGACATATTTGATAATGTGCTCGGTTTCGCCTTGAAAAGTTGCAGGGCACGACGTGTCCGACTGAGACATGATGAAAGAGTGATAGGCTTAGATTCCAAACACCAGCAGAAGACGACACGAAACGTAAACACGACACTTAAGAGGCACTGGACACTTGTAGAAATCTTGCGACTGCGCGTTTAAGACTTCCTCAGATTTTCAGTGATTCAGAAAACTAACCTTCAAAGTCGAACTCGATGGAGAAATGATAATAATTCTAATTGCAGGGTCAAAGATGCAACAAAACACCTGATGCATCCGGAACCTTGCAATATTGAGCGTGCAAGACCTGCAAAACAAAAGCGCCACAAGGGCAGAAAGCAGCAGAAAAATAGCCTTAAAGAGGAGCAAGCGTGAGATGTGTGTGGCTACGTACCCAGAGAGAGAGAGAGAGAGAGAGAGAGAGAAGGACGACGACAAAAAAAAACTTACGTTGTTCTTCTTCTTCTTCCTCTTTTTTTTTCCTCGAGATGTTTCGTGCCACGCGTGCGCCCGCGATAATCGAAATTACGCTATTCCTGTGCAAGTATAGTAGCCTGCGTGCTGTGCTGTGCTGCTGGTGCTGGTGGTGGTGACTCTTTTACTCCCGTGGTTGTGCACGCAGTATAAGCTACAGGAGTTTTACCGGAGTTTATATACTTTATACATTGCGAGCGACGAACTTTTAGATAGACAAAAGAGTCGAGTCGAGCCCGAGAGCTAGAGCTGGCCCGGAGAGTGTTTTACCTCGGGTAATGATTTTTGCCCTCCTCCTCCTCCCTCTGCGTTGGATCTATGCGCCGCGCGCGGCACACGGCTCGTTTTACATGCTCGGAATAAGCAAATAGATATCTCGTCCAAACTTATACATTATACGTGTATATATACACGGTAGCCGTGTTCGATCGTCCACCGCCGAGCTTTATAACTTTCGTATTACGCGCGTATAAAGGGAGAGAGAGAGCTAAAATCGAAGTAATGAAAAATATACGCGCGACGCGTCGTGTCGAATACGTATTACCGGCGATACGAGAATAAATTCATTAGCTCGTTATACAAGTACGCGTGGCCCGCAGACTATGACTGCTTGGGAAACAAAGAAGTACGTGTATATAATGTAAGAGAACAACTTAAGCGCGCGACATTTCTTCGGCAGTCGAGCTTTTATGTACGTAATGTGGTTGTGGCGCGGCCTCGACGTCTCCTAATGAAGACGCGTGGATTTTCGTTATTTTTGCGCGCAGCTCGCACATCGTTATTATACACACACACACACACACACAGACGTATCCGAGCTTTATAGAATATGTGCATGGCGGCGTGTGTGCGGGCAAACACACATTGGCCCCCGCCGAAGCTCGCGCGCGCTGGTACATACATATTTATAGCGAGCGGGCCGCCGTTTTATACCGTACACACACGCGCGGTTAAGATTTACGGGCGTAACGAATGGCCCGCGTAGGTTGGTACGCGAAAACGTACACACTCGCGAGCTTTTTTTCTCCTTTTTGCATTCTTTGCTCGTGTGCGCCACGGCCTTGCCTGTGTATACGTATACAATTTAGTATTTTATAAAGCTGCGTATCAAGCGGATTTCTGACGACTTGCGCGCGACAGAAAAGCGTCTGTATATACGTATACTTTTTGGCCTTTGCTGCGGCCACTCATTGAATTATAACGCGCGCGTATAGGAATCACTCGCCTCCGTACGCTTTTCTTTTTTTTTTGTTCGCCTCCCAACGGCCGTCTATAGGGTGTCTAGCATTGGTACAGTAACTGCGCACACGCCGCAAGCGCACGAAATCTCATTTGCTCCCGCGTTAAGGAGAGAGAGAGAGAGAAATATTTCCCGCTTTCCGCGCGCTCGCACGCGTCAATCAAAATAAGCCCGAAAGTTTCTCCCGCGCAACTATATATACACACACGCAAACGCACACACGCGTATATCATCTCGCACGGGGGCAAGCGCAAACTCAAGTGAGAGATAACGAACTAAAGTACTAAACTCTCCGCGCGCATTTCAAATTGATTCTGTGTGTGCTGTACATATCTACCTCTCGCAAATCATTTCGTCGACCGCGCCAACGCTCGCCTATCTCTCTCATCCATAAAATGTATATTATATATATGTATCCTATCCCTGTGTATATGTATAGAAGTTCGAAACGGTGTACAAGACAGTCGGACAGATGGGCGCTCGCGAAAGCTGTATTACTGTATCTGCGATTATATACAGCGAGATTACCTAATCAGCGCCAATCCGTAGAGCAACCAAAACTCCCTCGCGCTGCGGCCCCTCCCCGGGCCGTTCCGACGTTACCCCGTTCGCAGCAGTGTGCGCGAATATACATAGATATTCCGTAGTATTTTAACCGAGGGTCTTAGGAAAAGCTCGAGAAGAGAGAGAGAGAGAGAGAAACGAGACGAGACGATGATCAATGCGATGAAACCCTTTATATCGTATCTCGGGTCAGATTCTCTTTCTCTCTCTCTGTCTCTCCGCACCGCGTAATTCTCGAGCTGAATTAAATCTGCATCCGACCCCCTGTGCGCTAATACCCCATTGTTCTTCGCGGCGAGCTAAATGTGTTATATATAATACAGAGAGAGAGAGATACCGCAAACAGACCATAAACGTAACACGCGTACACGGCTCTGCTGCTCGTCCTCTCTCTCTTCCTCGCTCTCTCTCTTGGAGAAGAGAGGATTATTTGTCTTGTTCGTTTACGATAATCATCATTATATAAAATTGATTGGCGAGTAATTCGAGCTCTTTCAGCGGCGCGCCGACTCGAGAGCAGCGCCGATTGACAGAGCTTGCGGAGTATACGGTACGACCCGAACGAGAAACATTGACTCGCCGAGAGCGGCTGCGTCATTTTTCGATGTACGCTGGCGAAAAAAAACCCTTGGATTTGACTTTTATTGAAAGGTATTTCAGACGAAATTTTTGGATATAAATAAATGATATACTGTTTTAGATGATCTATATGAGATTGCAGTTTTGTCAACCTAGAAATAATAAATATTAAAACAACCTTGACTTATGCAATCATTTTGACTTTACCACTTGTAGATTCACAGATAAAAATCACTAGCCATCTAGTGGTCGAGGCGGTCACTAATTATCAAGTCCTAGCACGGTTCATTAACTATTGTTTAGTTAAACTTGTTTAGTAGCTCAGTAGCTGCCTATTTTTACGTTGATTCAAAAAGTTTGTTCGCGATCGAATGGAGTTACTGTAATACTTACAACCCGAAAATGGGCAATAATATTTGCATTATTAACCATTTGATCAATTATTACTAGCATTTTGTTTTTATTTTTTATTTTTACTTTCTATTCATTGGCTTTTTCGCGGACGCATTCGCGATCGTTGATGCACGTACGAGAGAACAAGCGCGCGCCTGGGTTATACAAACATTTTGGGGGTGAAAAGTTGCGAAAACATCGCCCGACTCTCTCTCTTGGCTTGCCCATGAAAAGGCGCAGTTTTCCGTTCAAAATCTTAAAATCCACCGTCTGCTTAATGCCGGAGTTGTACAAACATCCCCGGAGCGATCCTCGATACTTTGTTGCCTTTAGAAAACCGTCGAGGTCTTTTCATCCGTCGCTGAACAACGATCCTTATACATACACTAAGAGTGTACGGTACACACTCACAATGTAACCTCCCACACACACACACACTTTCACACACATACACGCATGTAAGAGTACAAAGTCGCTCCGGAGCAAGTGGCCTTTGTATCGACGCCTCGCGTACCTCTCAGTCCTCAGTCTCTCTCCTGCCAGCAGTCGTATTATAATTTTCGTCCTTGCAATATCGCGTTTAAATGCAGCACTCCTGCGCCCCGCACGCGCAATTAACGACTTCAAAGCAAATTCTGCAATTCCTCTCGAAAGACAGATTAGCCGTGAATTGTTGTGTGTGTGTATATACAATACGAACGGTATTAAATGTTAGACATGTAAACACGCAGTAAGAGCCATGCAAACGAAACGCCGGAGAATCGTCGTCGTCGCTGTAGCGCGCGAATGCCGTCTGAGAGGCTTGTTTGAGCTTTTTTTTTTCTTGCACAATGTAATAACAATAATATCATGACAGCGACGAATTACGAGGATGAAAATCCTTGTCTTCTTGTGCGCGCCCCCGACGTTTTCCTTTTTTTTTTTTATCTTCTTTGAGACATTGTACTTGCAAGCTCGAGCTTTCGAGTACTATGCTGATGTTGCTACTGCTGATGCTGCTGTTGCTGCTGCTACTACTACCAAGGCGAAGGGTCTTTTTTTCTACTTTTTTTTTCTTCTCTCTCTCTCTTTCTCTCTTGTCAAAAAGAAGAGTTTTGCTACTCTTGCCACGGAAAGATAGCGCGCGGGCGCACAGGGTAAGAAGAAAAAAGTATATTAATTGCGCTCCGTGTTGAGCTGGATGTTATTAAATTCTTATGGAAATGGGCAAGACGAAGTGATGCCCGAGCACCGCAAACGCTGCCTCCTTCTTCTCTCGCTTTGCTCTGTGTGTGTGTGTGTGTATGTATGTATATATGAGTGTGTATATATACTATACAACGGACGAGTGTGCCAGCGACGATGCCTCTGCTGCTGCCTTACGCTGCCTTTTATCCACCGCCGCCGCAAATATCATCCTCCTTATGCCGAAGCACACCGGTTAGCGCGGCAAGAAGCAAGAGGGAAAAGAGAGTGAGAGGGAAGAAAAGGATAGACGAAGCTAACTCATAAAGTTAGCTATTGTGTTATAAAATCTAAATAATTTTAACTTTTCTACGCCGGAGAAAAAGAGAGAGAGAAAGCAGCAGTACGGAAGTAGCGCACGGGAGTTTGCGCGCTAATATCTTCGTGCTCCGTGGCTTACTTCTCAAAACGAATGAAAAGTATATATACGAAGAAGAAAAACTGTTTATTGTGGGGATATCGTACGCGTTTAAGTAGAGAAAGAAAAAAATATTTATCCCTTTACTTTTATCCTTGGCTCGCGGCATTTTACAGATTAGCAATATTAAATGCGATTAAAAATCAACGCGATTTTTGATAGCAGTGAACAACATTTCTAGGCTATAACAACGGACCCAATAACTTTGTGGCATTTTTCTAAACCGCGTTTAGACTTTGAAAAAATTTAGACCAGTTTTCAAGAGCTTGAAATACCATGATACTACTTAAGGCCTTCACCGCCAGATGGCAAGTATCTTTATCTGTAAACCTGCAAGTGGCAAAGTAAAAATAATTGTATAAGTATAAACGCGGTTAAATTGTCACGTCACGTCTATTGCCAAATGTGAGATAAACGTGTGATTTTATAAAAATTCATGAATCAAAGAAAGGCTGTAACAACGTAACACGTGCACATACCCGCTAGAATTACTGCCCGCGTGAATCTCGGAACCGACGAAATACATACGAAACTCCGATCTCTCCACCCTCTCTCTCTCTCTCTACGGCACGGCAGCAATCAAGTATTCAAATTAGGTTTACCAAAATTCGAGAGCGCGTTAATTAAACCATTAAAATACCCACCCACGCACACACCTTCGTTCGACGATTGTCTCTCGAAGTTGACGCGACCGTATTTTTAGCACCTTGCCATATATTGATTTTATATCTCTCAGCTAGACGGGCCGCTATTAAATTATCGAGCTCGAAATATCGCATATATATATATGTATATAAATATATCGATCTCAAACACGGCGGCGGATATAAGTAAAAATCCAAATACTTCGCGAGCTATAGCTTAATTAAATCTTATACCAAGCTCTCCTCCCTCGAACTCGAGCTCAGCGCGCACGTAAAATCTTAGCCTGAGCTTGCGAGCAGGGCTGAGTTGCTGCTGCTGTACGCCTGGGGATGAAAAAGTTTCGGGGGCAAAGTTTTTTTTTGCTTTCTTTTTTTTTTGCTTTTTTCTGCACCCGGAGATAGACGGATCGGCCGCAAGAGAGCTTAAAATATGAACTACGCGCAGCGGCGGCGGCAGGTCAGTCTCGCACGTATATCCGCACGTTGCACCCAAACACACACACACAGACGGAATTTGGGATTCCACCCTCAAGAGAAAGAGAGTATAAGAACGCATATATACACGCACGTACGTGAGCACGCCCACGCCCGCACACAGCATACATATACTCCATACACACCCTATCTCTCTCTCGTCAGACTTTCTCTCTTTTCTTCGACTTTATAAATATGATAATTTTCGAGTATAAGGGCAAAAGTATATATCCTTCTCTTTTTTTGCTTCTCGATATGTATAATACATGCTGCGCGCTGTATATACCTCGGGACGCGTCGTCGTCTACGTCGTCTGCGTCGTTTCGTTTAATACGCGTATACGTGCCGAGTCTCTGATCTACCTTCACATATATATAATATTTGAAATCCAAAACACAGCTCTAGACGCGACGCGAATAGTAGTATACGTGAAATTGGTATGTACAATGTATAACGACGAAAAAAGCTGCGACCAGAGAAAGGGCTGCTAAAACGACACTGCGTGGAATAATGAAATGACAATTTAACCGCATTTATACTTGTACAATTATTTTCACTTTGCCACTTGCAGGTTTACGGATAAAGGTACTTGCCATCTAGCGGCGAAGGCCTTAAGTAGTATCATGGTATTTCAAATTCTTGAAAACTTTTCAGTCCCCGAGGTTGTACGTAATATATATTCGTGGAATTTAAAGAAGAGAATCGCAATGATCGAGCTTCCCTTTCGCTCTCTTTCTCCGCTACTCTTCTCGATTCGATCATCCGGGCGAATTTTTCGTCACGCTCGTTCAGCCAATGATATACAATACGGCGCGTAATGCGCTTATATACCTCGGGCTTTTGAAGTATTTCATCCTCCGTTGATTCGTCAAACTGGGCTTGCACACGTGTGTGTCTGCGTGCGTATATATTATCATACGAACTATTTTGCCTTGTTGCATGCGATATCGTCGAGCGCAGAGAGCCGAGAGAGAGAGAGAGAGAAGACGGAAGAAGAAAGTTCTCGTATTTCGGCGAGCAACAAGTTATTTGATACAACGCGCATATATATATATATATATACATGTATGCCACACGAGGGAGGTGAAAAACTTCTTCAAAGTCTGCTGCTGCAGCAGCTTATACAATACGTATACGTGTATTATTGCCGCGAGGCAAATAGCGACACACAAAGCTCGAGCCTCGACCCCGCGCTTATGTATAGCTAGCACGTGTACGAGAGCAGAGAGTAGACTGCCGAAAGTATCCTTCCGAGCAGCATCAGCTGCGCGACGTTGTGTTGTACGCGGGGAGAGAAGAGAAAATACACCTATATACCCCGGGTATAATATCTCTTTCATTTTTGAGAGCAGCAACAGCAGTTGTGGTGAGGCGCGTTTAATTAATTAGCGGTGAAAGTGTGTAGCTCGTGTTTGGGGGAGCGCCCTGATACATACACACTTGGCGTTTTTGCTTTAATCATATGCAGATACTTTTGTGGCGCCGCCGTCGCGCAGTCGAGAGATTTCAAGTTGCAGCGCATTGATTGTCGTCGCGACGGTTACGATATTATACGCACACACTCGCGTATCAAGAGCGTACATCCGATCGAAATATAAATGTAATTCGTTACTACGGCTTTCTCGTTCGTCCATGCCTGTCTCTCCCTCTTCATCCCTTTTTTTTTCATGTACGATATCGATTGCGGTTTTCAATTGATTTTCCAACTCTTTTGGCTCTCTTTCTTTTTTTTAATAAATATGTCCTATACGTATTGCGCGACTCTTTCACTGCGTACAATTATTATATGTGCACGCGAGCACACATACACACACGCACACGATACGTATAAGTACACGTATGCAATTGCACACAGAGGCGAGATTGATGCCGCATAATCCTTTCTTTCGCGCGAACACTGGGGCATTTCAATTTCATTAGTGCGTCTACTCGCCGGTGCGTGCGTGCGTCTGCAAGCTCGTGTAATAATATTCTCGCGTATACCCGAGGCAGACACAGAGCTTTTGGCGAGTTTCGTCTCTCGCACACTCCACTTTTTCTCTCTCTCCCACACATACATTCACTGGTATGCACATAGTGTATGTACGAATAGTAGTAGTAGCAGCAGCCATACAGCGGCGCACTCGAGTCGAAATGTCGCACGTCTCTATATGTTGCGCGTTTCTAGCGCTGCTGCTGCTGGTCCCCGTTATACACGTATACATATGCGTTTTGCATATACTGCTGCACACTAGTGCATAGGTATATATACCTGCTCGTTCGGCTGCGTAATTCACGCGCGAGCTCGGTCTATATGTTTCCGGAAGTTGCACCGCAGCCCGCGCGCAGTTGCAGTCGGAAACCCGTTGAAGCATTGTGTGTATGAGTCGCGCGCGAGGATCGCCGCGTTGCGTATAGCGTAGTTGTTGCCTACATATATGAGTGTTTCTGACTAACTTTTAAAATTGCACGTACTGATGTGTAAGTCAGGTAATTTACCATGCACAGTTCTGAAATTTTATCAGGGTCTTTAAGAAGACTTGAGAGATCTACACTTTTATTTTTGAGCGTTTTGGTGGCCCGTCCTTTTTGTATCGCACGTTTGAAAATCGATTTTACTCTTGAGTCAAAAAACGTACTGCGAATAAAATAAATTTTCGATAGCTTCTTAAAAAATGGACTATTAACCAAATGATCTGAAATTATCATGTTACCTTCCTTTATTCACATACTTTAGAAAAATTTGTGACCTGAACTTGATCCTCCTAAATTGGAAATTTCCCAGAATGTTTTCCGCGCGTACTGGATTATTTGAACTTTTAGCTTTTTTTATACATTTTCATTTTTTACAATGGACTATTGTTTTTTTTTATATCTGTATACATGTTTAAAAAGGGCTGGAAAAGACGAACAAAATGAGCCCAACCAGAACTCTGTCCCTTATTTAATAAGAATTGTACGCTGGATTGAACATTCGATAATCCTGCGTTAATCACTTAAAAATTTTTGAAAAAAATTTTTTTTTCATGAAATTTTTTTCTACTATGAATAAATTAATTAATTTATAAAAAAAATTTTTTTCATGGGAAATTTATAAACAATTTTTATAAACAATTTTTTTTTTTCATGAAAAATTTTTATAAATATATTTTTTTTCATGAAAAATTTTTTTCTTATCATGAATAAATAAATTATTCAACAAATAATTTTTTTTCACACACTTTCTTTTTTTATTTAAAAAATTTTGCTATATCATCAAGGGCAAGGCCGTAAAAAAAAAATTTTACATTTAATTCATTTATAATGACTACGCAATTCGCCTACGTAGATAATTATGTGCGGGATGATATAAGTAATGTCACATGAAAACACATGAAAGAAAAAGGGGTTTTTTCGCTTCAAAAAGTGCATAAGGAAACTTGAAAAAATCCAAAGAAATTTAAGGTCATGTTTTTCAATGCATAAAACAGAGAAAAAAATTTTCGAGTTTGATATTGGCTCGTATCGCCGTATATAAATTTTCCAAATTTTTAATTATTTTATCTGAAGGCCTGAAGCCCTCGAAAAATCTGAAGAAATTCAAGGTGCTTAGTTTTGTTGATATGTACTATTATGAATTTTTTCAGATTTTTTAATTACTTCAGGGCTTCAGAATGAATATAAATAAAGAATGGACGTTTATAGGGGTGGAGGGGGTAGGAGGGGGGGATGGGGAGTAAAATTTTGGCTTTAGGATTTTTTTACCATGTACTATAACATATCAAAAGCGCATCTAGATCGGTGTCATTCGAAAATTTGAAGAAGTTTTATTTTGACCCACATTTAAATCGGGTTTCCCAAATGGACTATGGAGGAAAATAAAGCCCAAAGTTATTTTTGGGATTCTTTGTTGATAATATTCAAGAAAAATTCATTCCGGATACTGTGCCGCTAAATTTTTCATCAAAAATTTTTTTAGGCGTTATTTTAAAAGTTAGTCAGAATCACTCATATATGGCTTATATGGTAGATATAGTTTAGTACGTAGCTCGAGCTCGAGGAGAGCTTTTCACGCCTCGCACATGCGTGCGTATGATATAGCTGCGCGGCACTCACGTATAACACACACACACACATGCTCTCGCAGAAAGGCACGCGTCCAGATCCTTTCAACCGTATTCGCAGAGAGAGAGAGAGACGGAGACTCGTATGTACGTCATCGCACACGGATATCGCGCTTTATTATTATTTTTTTTTTTGCGGGAGTATGACGCGGTTTTTGCGCATTTATTCCAGCAGAGTTTACTATTTTGAATTCAGGTGACCCCCCTTTACTTTTCTCAGTCCCCCGTACTGCACGATTACAGTGCGGGTGACTCGTGAGTTCCACTACGAACGCTAGATGGCTTCAAATGTAAACACGCGATCGAAGTGATCGAGACATTTAGATTTAAAGACTCGGTTTTATAATGGACTCCAATTACTTGAATCATTAACGTCCGTGTACTCCTTATACTCATTGCAGGTAATCAACGAAATAAAATAAAATGTACAAAATGAAAGAATGTATTGTGAGAATTCATGCAAGGTACATAGAAAATAGTGATAGATGCACAAAATGACATCTCTGAAAATGAAATATACTTGAAGAGGATTAGGATTTTATTGAGATTTAAGATTTTCCAACGGATAATTGTACGCGCGACTTACACAACAACGTAATAAACGGATAATTAGAATCACGCGAGAAGCGGCTCGAGCAGCTGCACACCGTTGCCGTCCAGCTAAATTCAAAGCCAGACCGCTGACACCTCCAACGAGATTGCGTTTACATCATTAGCGCAATCTTAAATATATTCGCGCTTCGCGTTCGTAATCAGATCGATGACAAAATCGAAGCGCCTATATTATCGAGCGCATACGAAACTGCACGCGGGCACCACATACGAGGCGGCCGCGCGGGAGGGATGGGCGCGCGAAAATTGCACCCATACAGCGTGTCCCCATTTGTAAATCTGCCGGAGGAATTTAACACGCGCGATAACTCTAAATTCAGTCTGTAAATTCTAACGAATTCCGAGGCGCGCATCAACGCACCCGTACACATACGCGCGCGCGCGAGCACGGAGAAAGAGAGCGAAACACGATTTTAATTAAATTTTTTCCCTTTTTTTTTGTTTTGTTTTGTGCAAGCCGGCCCAGCGTTACGCGCCTCTTTTTGTTCTCCCTTTTTTTTCGTTTCGTTTTGTTTTTATTTCGTGTCGCGCGATGGATCTCGCAAATGACATTACTCGGGCTATTGTGCCCGCGTTTTAAACGTAGTACGCGCGTGCGTGCCGAAAAAGCGCGTCCCTAAAAGTTCGGAGAATCGGCCCTAAAAACTGTGTACACACATCGCCGCGAAGAACTCAAAGCATCTATAAATACAACGCTCGTGCACTACATGCGTTTCGGTGTATATCTGTGTAAAATTCGCTCGAAAACAGCCGCGTAACGCCCTCCCGTGTATATGCAAGCACGCACGCGCTATCCCAAAACACGTGAGTCGCGCGCGCGCCTAGTGCGTTTCTGGAAGAGCGCTGACTTATTTATAGGAGTGCGCGCGTCCATTGCGGCTTAAGCGCCACTTTAACAACGAGCTGATGCGCGATACGTTTGCGCGACTCTTTTTTGTTTTACTATAAGAGTGGTGCGAGTGCACAAACCATATGAACGTGCTCGATCGCGTTATCAGAAATTCAAAGACTCGCAATACTTTTATTTCGATTATTGTGAGCTTCACTTCTTTTATAGTATATGAAAAAAATTATTAAATCATCGATGCAACTGCTGTATTTATTTTACCATCCAACAATAGCTATGTAACTTATTGAGTGTGATTTATAACACCACGTGCATAATACCAACATGTTCTGTATCGATATGGGCTCAGAAATATTTTCTTTTTATGTTCCTTCGCATACGTTTCTGTAAGCGAATTTTGCGCCTGAATGAATGACACTTTCATTACAAATGTATTACAGGTACCATAACTGCGTATGACTAGACGATGGTAGAGGGGGGAAAAATATCGCCAAGGAACTACCATAATCGTTGCGTCTCCTCGCTAATAGTATCCCAGCAGTGCGTAAAGTCGCTAGCGAGTATCTGAATTCCTCGGTGAGCAAGTGTTTACATATTGGCCAAATCGAGATATACCGTAGGCTAATCGAGGAGTTTAACCTCAAATATTTTCTCAGCGCAATTCGTGAAAAGTCATAGTGATATTGCAAAAAGAGTAATGGAAAACAAGGAGGACATAGTGAGGTACGATAATTCTTTTTACGCAATGATCTTTTTTAAGCAATCAACTCATAAAATTCTATTATTCTTAAAGAGTGAAAGAGGAACCGAACGATATTTTGCCAGACGTGGTAGAAGGTATTTTCGATTCAGTGAACTTCTGCGACGTCAAAAACTTTGAAACGATCACGTTTTATAAATCATCGGTGAGTTGAATGATTTTAATTATTTTCTATTCTTTCAATTTTATGCAAATCACGTGAATGAGGTCATATCGTTGCAGAAAAAGTCAGATGAAAAAATATTCGTGGATTTTGAGTGCAAAGATGTTAAACTTGAACTGTCGTCTCCGTCGTCAACCATCTACAAAACTGAGTACCAGGGTTATCAACCTATTGTGAAAAAAGAAAACGAGAGTCAAACCGATTATTTGAGTGATGAGCTTGACGAATTCAGGAAGGTCAAAATATCGGAAAAAAGAACTGAAACCAAGTTATTTAGTCGGCGCAATGTGTGTCAAATATCTCATCAAGGAAAAGCGAGTCCAACAAAAATCAATCTCACGCATAAAAGCAATAAACCATATGAATGTGACGTTTGTCATAAAACATTTGGATACCAGCATGCATTAAAACGTCATATAAACACAATACATGATCGTAACAAACCCTTTGAATGTGATATTTGCCACAAATCATTTCTACACAAAGGCCAACTTAAAGTTCACATAACTGTAGTACACGATCGCAGCAAACCCTTCGAGTGTGAAATTTGTCACAGATCATTTGGATACCAACATGTACTAAAAATACACATAAATGGAGTACATGATCGTAGAAAACCTTTTGAATGTGAGATTTGTCAGAAACCATTTGGATTAAAAAGCAGCCTCCAAACTCACGTAAATGCAGTACATGGTCGGATCAAATCTTTTGAGTGCGAAATTTGTCGCAAATCATTTGGACTAAAGTGTTACTTGAAAACTCATTTAAATACAGTACATAATCGTGTCAAACCCTTCGAATGTGAGATTTGTCAAAAATTATTTAGCCGCAAGGACCGACTTAAAACTCATATTAATGTAGTACATGATCGTAAGACACCCTTCGAGTGTGAGATTTGTCAGAAACCATTTGGATCAAAAAGCAGCCTCCAAACTCACGTAAATGTAGTACATGGTCGGA
This sequence comes from Trichogramma pretiosum, assembly GCF_000599845.2. Taxonomy (NCBI): domain Eukaryota; kingdom Metazoa; phylum Arthropoda; class Insecta; order Hymenoptera; family Trichogrammatidae; genus Trichogramma; species Trichogramma pretiosum. The sequence continues at coordinate 397,134 of NW_019640807.1, forward strand.
TCAAATCTTTCGAATGCGATATTTGTCACAAATCATTTGGACTAAAAGGTGACCTCAAGAAACACATAAATGCAGTGCATAATCGTAGTAAACCCTTCGAATGTGAAATTTGTCATAAATCATTTGGACGAAAAGATTATCTCAAAGTTCATATAAATGCAGTACATGAAGGTAGCAAACCATTCGTGTGTGAGATTTGTAACAAATCATTCGGACAACAGGGTCATCTCTACAAACATACAAATGGAGTACATAATTATAATAAAGCCTTTGAATGTGATATTTGTCACAAATCATTTGGACTAAAACATCATCTGAATTCTCACTTAAATACAGTACATAATCGTGTCAAGTCCTTCGAATGTGAGATTTGTCAAAGATCATTTGGACAAAGTGGTAACCTAAATAAACACAGAAATGTAGTTCATGATCATATAAAACCCTTTGAATGTAACATTTGTCAAAAATCATTTGGATACAAACGTAGCCTCAAAACTCATATAAATGCAGTGCACGATCCTAACAAAGGAAGAGCGTGCAATTCGTTCCAAGACATCAGAACCCAATGAAGATTTATACACTCACATGAATGCGCTTTGTAATTTTGAAAAATATCTCACGTGAATGTCTTTCAATTTTGTAAAGAAAAATAAAATATTTCAAATTGTTATTCAGCTTCGTCACGAGTAATTCGTAAAATTTTTCCTGCATGCTCCGGCGCGAAACGATCGGCTCATATAAGTATCATTGCGATTCGATCGACTCGTAGGACTTGTCGCGTATCGGGGAGCAATAATAACTCAAGGATCCTTCATTCGAAAGTGACAATAACGAATGCGGCGTTGTACTCCTGCTATACACCGCTATATCTGGTTATACGTATGTACGCACCGTGTATACTGCACCGACTGCTGCGCATAATTAAAAGGAGACTTCGCTTGTACCGCACAGACGCACGTCGGCTACATATAGAGACGGCGAGAGAGAATTAAAACGATAAATATCGCAATAGCGTTCGAGTGCGTTGTATCACGCGAGGGGGGAACACGAGCTTTTGTCTGCGAGCTCGCTAGTTGTACTTATATATATACGGAAAAAGAGCCAGCCGAACGACTAGACGAACCCAAGAAGAAGAAAAGGCAAGGAAAAGGCGCGTCGCGCGTAAATTCGTTCTCCGACCCCCCTTTTGTAATTCTCAGCTCTCGAAACGCAGAGAGCGAACGAGAAAGAGATCCATCTCCCTCTTTACTCTTTCTAACGGCGCTCGGTCTTTTGAAATTTATTATAGAAGCTGCAGAGGCGATGCATGCGCGTCGCAGCTTTTTTTTCCGAGCTTGCGAAACAAAAACAACGCGCGCGCGGCCGCGTTGGGCTATTTTCGTCGCGTACTTACATACTCGACTATCGGGAGAGAGTATCGCGCGATCGTATACAGCCTCGGAATAGCCGCCTGGTGTGTGTGTGTGTGTTGGTGCTCTTTAAATGCACTTTTTTTTTATATAAAGTGCCGATGTATCGCGCGCGGATAATTTAATTATAGACAGCGGTGGCGTATAGTACGTACGTAAGCTGACCGCTGATGTGAAACTCTTCTCTCTCTCTCTCTGCACTTAATTATCGATGTTTGTATTTATTTTTGGGGTGATTATCACGACTCTCTCTCTTGGCACTCACTAGCTGGTCGAAAATCGATGAAAAATCTCGCTCGACGATTGGGGGGGCAAAAAAAAATGCGACTAATGCGCTCCTGGCCGATTGTTGAACTCGCCGGCAACAACGTGCGGCTCGCTTGGCTGGCGCGCTTACGTCATTAATCGTTAAACTCGCGGAGCGGCGAATACGCGATCTCTCTCTCTCTCTCTCTCTCTCTCTCTCTCGATTATTGATTTTATCCCTCTCCGAACGAGCCGCGTTGCCGATGGTATACGAATCGCGATGTGTATACTGTATAACATCGAGTTTGGCTCTTTCGCGCCGTGGATATAGTCTGTGACTCGCAAACTCGAGGCTGTGTACGGATTCCAATGCCCACCGAGCGGCCTGCCGATATATACACGTACACACAGACACAGACACTCGTGTATTTGTATACACGTGTACGGAGCGTAGGGCGCACGATTCATTGTCAGGGATAATACGTGTGCGAATGTATTTGCGCGTTCGGCACAGGGCTACATACATATAGGTACGCACTGCCACCTCCGAATGTTTGCCAGATCGAGCCAAGTTGCTGCCCGCTGTGCCCGAGTCGGCAGAGACTCTAACTGTATACATACACGCGGAGATGTGTATAGTATGCTTTATACTCCTGCTGCTGCTGCTGCTGCTGCTGCTGTTGGAATGACCAAACTGTTTCGTGCCGGAGTACAGTCGCGAGGATCGTCTAACTGGGATGTAGCGTATACGTGTGTGAGTGTGTATCTCCTGTACACCTATACACTATACTCCGTTGCGCGGAATGGATAGATATACGTATACGTACGTGTGTGTATACGTGCGAGGGAGAAGAGGTGAATGGGAGAGCCAGACCGGAGTGCAAGTCGATTGGCGTTTGCTCGTTTGTCAACCGCATATACAGCAGCATGCGGACTACTGCACAACACTACGCGTGATACACGTGTAAGTTGTATTCCTTTGAGATTGGAGCGGTATACGAGTCAAAGTTACGCATTGAGATATATAACGCGTATATATGCATCGTTGAGGTACGTACGAGGCGCATCCGATCGTTACGCGCGTTTCATTGCTGTAATTTTGACGGGTCCGCGCACACTCGTTGCTATTTTATTTGGCAAGTTTCGAGACGACGATAATTGATGGTTGAAAAGCTCGTTAGTGAAAAATTATCCACGATATGTTGAACGTATCGATTACAGCTTGAAAAATGCCCCGTTCACTCGGTCTTTCGTCACTCGAATTCTCGAACAGTGACCGAAAGCTCGCGCTTTCGACCTATACATACGCAGCACTCGCGAGCCGCCACGTGCATGCGCTATGTATACATACGCATGGCAGCAGCTTTCCATTTAGCCCGCAGAGGTCGTTTACCCCCTTTACCGAAAGCTCGGAGAGCTGAAAGCTCGCCGGCCCGACGTATGCGTTATAGTTATAAGCGTGTACGCGCCGTACATATCCATTGGCAATATCGAGTACACGCGTGCGTACGTATATAGTCGTAGATGAGCAATAGGAGGGGTTGGTTAGGTGTATACACATCTCGTGCGCCGGACCATTGGAGCTGGCCACTCTCTCTCTCTCTCACTCTCTTCGGCACACGACAATTAATAATTGCCTCTCGCTCTCGCACCCTAAATGTATATGTAGCCGTACGTATATTCGACGCGTTCGTATTTTGGAGGGAGGGCGCGCAGTCGAGCTGGAAATCCATTTACGTCGTCATCGTGCCGCTACTCTCGCGCGTTATATACTCTTGCGTCTATATATAATATAGCGCGCACGCACATTTACGTATACGACGACGAAGCTGGTTCTCTGGTCATTTTGAGCCCTGCGCATTAACGGCTGCTGTGTCGCCAGAGTAAACCTATGCTGCTGCTGTTACTGCGCTCCCTAATCGATCCCTTCGCGAGCGAAGTTAATAGTCTGCGTGTACTACCGGCCACTATACTGTCGCTCGTCGTCGACGTCTTCCGCGAGATGAGTTAGCTATCGTCGTACTTGTCCGCGTGGGTGGAATTTTCAACATTATGTGTGAATGTATTTATACGCGCGATGTATCGTTTTCGTTGGGCCGATCGCTCGAATCCCGACGTCGATGCGATATATAATACACACGAGTGCGTGTGCACATGTAGTGCGTTGCGCGCGTTGACTCGATTGCTTTATGCGTAGGTACAACGAAAAAAACCTCGACGGCCAGAGTGCAGAGCTCTGACCCTCCATTCCCCGAAGCCGATTTTTTTATTTTTTTTTTATGAATGATTGATGGATCGATGTGTAGCAGCATGATACATGCACGCGCGATCGAAAAACTCGATGGGCGACACCCCCGCGCCAACGAGTGTAATAGCTTCGTAAATTGATCGATCTATCGGGAGAGCAAGAGGCGAGAGTAGGTGTTCATCGATGATTACTTTTTTGTTATTCCGGATGCGAGCGTGCGAACGCGTGTATACATTCTCTCTCGAGAGATTGATTCGATTCGCGCGCAACGCGTTAACACGGGGACACCACCGGCCGCGTGTACGCGTGTTGTCGCCACACGTCGCGACCTTTAAATATTGCGGCTGCGGCAGAACGCAGCGCTAATAATAATGAAAATAATAATATATCGTTATGTAGTAAAACGTGTAATGCGAGCGCGAATGCATAATGAGTAAATCGGTTGAAAAATAAAAATAAATATTTAAAAGATCGAGTCGAAATAAGCAACGTCGTTTATTTTCTTTTTAACTTTTTTCCAATTTTTTTTTGTCAAAATTGGACGTCATATTTACATAATAAATAAGATGATATAATTACGAACTTTATAGGAGCTCATCAGTTGACATAACTATCTCAATATAAGATTTGAGATGAATTATAATTTTAATTTACTTCAAATTTACATTCGCGCGTCTTTGATAAATCCAGAGCATATCGGTATGCTAGTTTCAGTTATTCTCCACGTCACAATTAAAAAAGCTTATGAGCTGAGTTTATTACAAATATTGATTCGCAGCATGAATTTTTACAGTTTTTAGTACTACAGTTTTTACTACCTCGATTGATCAATTTGTTGATATACTTGATACTTGATGATGGAAAATTCTCGTGCCCTTCGTCTACATTCTATTTGCGATTTGCTTTTCCAACTGCGTATCTTTAAGACGTTCGTAACTGGTACCACTGTAAACTGCATCGTTATGAGCTTTCAGATTGCCGTTCTGTTGTCGCATTTTACCGACTGCATATTACATGCATATTACGCATGTGGGCTCTTAAATTATGTTTTCGTGTGAATTGCTTTCCACATACTTCACATTTCAGTTTGATACCATTATGCACGACATCAATGTGACTTTTGAGGCGACACTTTTGTGTAAATTTTTTCCCGCATTTGTCACATACGTGGGGGGTGATACCTTTATGCTTCGACTTGATGTGAAATTGGAGATTCCCTTTATTTGAGAACGTTTTTACACATAATTCACATGTAAGTTTGATACCATTATGCACCGCATCAATGTGGATTTTTAGATCCTGTTTTTTTGCAAATTTTTTCCCGCATTTGTCACATGTGTGGGTGATGCCTTTATGCTTCATTTTGATATGAATTTGGAGATTTCCTTTAGTTGAGAAAGTCGTTCCACATATTTCACATGCAAATGTGATGCCATTGTGCATTGAATCAATGTGATGTTGGAGATTACCCTTCGTTACATAATTCTTGCCGCACGTATCGCATGCGTAGATATTACCATTATGCATCGCATTGATGTGGATTTTAAGATAACTTTTACTTTTGAATTTTGATCCACATACATCACAAGCGTAGTTAATACCTTTATGAATTGTATCTATGTGCTTTTTCATACTTCCCTTATATCTAAACGTTTTTCCACATACATTACACGAATGTGTAACACTGTTGTGGGCCAAATCAATTTTCTTTTTCGTGCTGTTTGGTTTGCTGAATCCGTCGTCAACAAATTTTTTCAATTTTTGATAATCGTTGTTGGAAAATTCTTTTTTTACAACCACGGCTTCTGTTTTAATGATGTTTTGAGTCATATGATTATCACTATTTTTCATGTTTTGCAAATAATTTTGAGAATAATCGTCCTTTACTACTAATAAGTTTATGTGAGGCTTTTCGTCTCTACACTCGAATTCAATTTCCAGATCATTCAATTCAGATTCATAATATCTGTCCCGTTCTTGAAGCTTACAGGTCTGTAGAAAAATCATTTGTGCGTAAAGTTTCATGATAAATAAATGAAATACCAATCACATTAAAATATTAAATCTTACAGAATTATCTCGAAATCTGGAGGACTGAACATTTTTGCTATTGGGTTCCTTGTCAATCGTTTCATAATCATTATTTTCTGTGAGCGACACCTCAATAGGTTCTTCCTTTATTCTAAAATTATTCAGTTAAAATTATGGCATAATATTTTTATCTGTTTTTCAGTTAATTATTACCTGATGGCACCGTTGAATAAACCGTTAAATTCCATCTTATTCTCTAAGAGTTTAGTTTACGACTAATTGTACTGTAGTAATTTCATACTCACTAAAATCGAATTTAATAATAATTACGAATCATGCTTTGAAAATTTATAAACACAACGAAGCGAAGTTGTTGATATTATTAAAGAAACCTCGCGTCTAAGAATAATAAATATAGAGTCCGATCTCGAAAATGCCAGAATATCAACAGAAACTATACCTAAAAACATTTTAATTCTAATACATAAACAAAGTCAATTGAAACTTCAATGAAATTCTCTTTAGAAAATTTTTTTGACTACATTATTTTTCTGAAATTTCATCCATTTGCTTTTTTTTCTTTGTATTTTCGATATTTTATTAAATTTAATTAACGAATTGGCTTAGATTTAAATTTTCTTGGATTTAAAGTCTTTCTTGTAGCTGCTCTTTTTTACAGCTGCTTTAGAATTGATTTTCAATTTTCAATCATTGCCCTCGCTCTTCTTTCGCGGACTCACTCCTCTTCCTTACGCGTATAAAAAAGTGGCACGCATCAAAAATGCATGGCTGCAAGTGAGAAACAATATTATACGTTGCAGGCTCGAGTTCGCGCGCGCTTGTCCGCGCACGTAATCTGTTTTCCTCGAAAGATTTGGTTGGAGCAGTGGGTTATCGCACGATCGTGATCCACCAGCTATTTTGAAGTGCCTCGTGGTGTGCGTGTGTGTGTGCCGGTGGTCGAGGGTGTGGATGAAGTAGGCGCAAAAGAGTCTCGAGAGCGAGAGGGAAAAAAAAGGTAGCAGCAGCAGCATCGAGTCGAAGATAGGTAAACTCGTGAAATCCTTATAAGTGCGCCGAGCTAGATCTCGACTCCTCGAGCTTATACTCACTTTTTTCTTCTCCTCGCTCACTGACTCCCTCTCTCTCTCTCTCTTTTCGTATACGTACGCACACACTCACTCGGAGTGAAATTTCCGAGATTTTCTTCGGGTAAATAACACGAGGCCTAAAGTCAAGCTTTTATCCAGCTCTCTCTTTGCGAGCAAAATCACGCGATACGATACAAGTATACAGAGAGCTGCTTTGCCATTAAGCTTCCCAGTGCCGCTTCTTTCTTTATCGTTACTCGATTGTTTCTTCGGAGGCAGCTCTTTAATTGCACTCATCTTTGGCTGCTTCACAATCTGCCTGTATATACATTAAAGAACGAATTTCGCGTATATTATCAATTTCCCGTGAGCCGCTGTATCACTCGGGAGTCTTCCTCTCGAGCGGTATCGATTATGACATTTCCATACACAAAAGCAAAATCCGAGGGCCGCTGCGCGACTAGCTCGCGGCATCATGAGGCAACGGCGGCATATACCCGGCAGCAGCAGCAGCAGCAGCAGCAGCTATATACACGTATATAAAGCGCGGGGCGCATCTCTCTTCGCTGCTGCGGCGATATTATCGAAAAGTTTTCCCGCGACGCGGAGGCGTACATATACATACATATCTACCACGTACACTCACACACACACACCGAGGCATTTCGAGCACGTCAGTCTCAGCTAGAGGATCGTGAAAAGCGCGTTAGAGACGACGTCTTTTCCCTACTGCTGCTGCTACTACTACTTCTACTTCTTACAACTTTCGCGTCGTCGTCGTCGTCGTCGTCGTGCTTGGCGCGCGAGAAGAGCATCAATATTTCAGAAGTTTGTCGCCGCAGACGGGCAAACGGATTTCGCACGCGCACACGTACAAATATCTATGCTATATCTATATGCACTGTATGTATATCTGTGTATACGATATACTTACGCCCGCTCCTGTACCCGCTAGTATACCGTATGTACTTTGAGAGGCTGTGTGCTGCTGCTTCACTTTATTATACATGTATACGATTCGTTCGCGAGGCGACGAGCTACGATACGTTTGCTTTTGTCTATTAATACATCACACCTGCGCCGAAACGATATACGAAATGAATTTTCAATTCGACGATGATCACTGAGTGGTTCTTGCCTGAGCGATTACATTAGCTGTATTGGAGTTCAGCCGCGCGTCTTTTAGTGTATGGAATAATTATATTTTATTCGGATAAGATGCTGTGTACGGAAATTGATTGGTATTTTCATTGGTGTGTTGCACCGCGTCAAGTGCAGATATAATATAGAGCAGCATTGTAAGAGTGAAAATTCATAGAAATATGTAGTTGTGGATGTATTCATGGATTATGAAAAATTTAAGAGTGATCAATGGTATAAGGGTTACTTCAGAGATTAATAAAACCTGAGAACTTCGTTTAGTCTTCAAAATTTTTTGGAAATTCTAGATTTTCTAACTGAATTCATACATCTTTTGTCTACTTCCTTATAGGGTCAGCAAAAGGTTTTCCGCAATGAGCTTGTATTTAACAAGAGCTCGATTACAACGAGCGAATCGTAACTATTTGCTTGGATTTTATGCAAAGCGTACGAGGGAATTTTCAGTTCCTGTCATAACGAGACGATATAACAGGAGCTCGATTGCAACGAGCTAAATTTGACCAAATAAATTTGATTTTCATGCTCGCCAATAACGAGATTTTAAAAGAAGTTTTGAAAATAAAAGATGGAAATAGTAATAAGGAACGAAAATAAGTTAATATATTTTCAGCGTTATGAGTCCCTCTGAGAACTCAATTCATTTTGACCAATACGTGCGGAAAGTGCCGCAACCGACCGATAGATGGCTTCATCCTAATTTCTAACAAATCCTCACACAAAGTAACAAAGACCGGGAATTATATGGAAGTTATAACAAAGTATGTATTATAATATAGCAGACATATAATTTTTTTACCAAGAACTCTATTCTGTCATCCGTCAAGGATTCTATTCTTTCATTTAAATTGTTAATCGCATCTCATGAAGTGTCGATTTCTCGGATGCTCTGGCTCACCTATTATTTCAAGAAACAATACACGAGAGATGCGAATGAAACTATAAACTGCGTCAAAAAGTATCAATATTTACGAGAAAAAAAAAAGAAGTTTTAGGGTGTACGCGTCTCGACTCGTCCCCCCCGCGTGCACAACCCATGCATCGTCGCGTTTAATCGAATAACTTTCAGTCACATCACGGCCTTTTGAGAGGGTAATTTTTGCCCATAGGCTCCGATGCCAAAAAGCGTATTATACACGTACTATACCAGCCGCGCTGAAACGTCTCGAATCAACGGCTCCCATGGGGGGGACTTTTACAGCTCCTACACATAGATGCGTCTCCGCGACTTCGAGGCCAAGAATCCTATAAATCGTATCCAGTATATACATACCAAGGACGCGATCATCAGCCATCAGCAGAGCAGCGCCGCATTATGTACAAAGATCTTTGATGCTGCGCCTTAGCCGCAGCGCAAACGTATACGAGCGACGGCTCTCCCCGATAATTCCCATCGAAATTCATCGAAGGGCAATGAGTAGACCCGATCAAAGATTAATCCCCGCGATACATATAGCATATAAGATCGAAAAAAAAAAGATCCAAGTCACTGATCACTTGCAACGGTATGTGTGTATACCGTACGTTCGTATTTTATACGTATATCGTTAGAAACCGTCGCTCTGCATCGAGCTTCGGCATATATACATTTTACGCTGTACAGTCGGGTTATAGGAGGGGAATCAAAGCTCGCTCGACGCGGCAGTTCTCTCTCTCTCTCTCTCTCTTGGATGTAAAATGCATGAAGCGTTAAATCCCCATGGGGTGGAAGAGAGCGAGAGAGGGTGGCTGTGTACGTACGTGTACATATCGCATGGTGCGAGACGAGGATGTGACACACACATAAGCGTACATATACGTACTCAGCGACACGACCCTCGAGCCCTTTTTTTGGGTGCGGTTGTAGTACTACGTGTATATTGGCAATATTGGGCGAATTTTTCATTTTATTAAGCTCGTCCGATTCCGCAATATGCAGCAGCAGCAGCAGCAGCAGCAGTAGCCTCTCTTCCTTTGAGTCGCGACGTCCTTGAAAAAATCAAAGAAAAGCACCTGCTGCCACCACCACTCGTTTTACTTTCTTATTTATATATACAGGATGCCTCCTTTACAGAGACGACGACGACAACGTATAGGGCAATAGGCGGCATACCGACAAATCAAGGGGATAAACTCGCGACGAAACAGAAGCAACAGCAGCAGCAGCAGCAGTACGCCTCGATAAATTATATCGTCAGTTGTGGAGCAATGCGTCTCTATGTGTGTGTATTTGTGTGCGTTTACATATACACACACATACAGAGGACACTTTGTTGTAGTCTCTGCTGTGTTTGTGTATATGTGTGCGTCGAGCTATGCGCGCGAATAATATTCCAAAGCGGAGGGTCGAATAGATGTCGAGGCGGTGTATTGCAACGTGCATTATACATCGAGTGATTTATCATCTACTCTCTCTCTCTCTCTCTCTCTGTCTTGCTGTACAGGGGGTTATGCTGCTGCCGCTGCCTTGTTATACAGGCGCGCGCACCGATGCTTAATTGTCCAGATGCGCGTATATAGGTATGTAATACACGTGCTCGCGCGGGGGAGGGCCAAGTCTCCTCGATCGCATTATTTCGTTCGCGCGGTTTTCTTTTGTTTCGTGTGTACATGGTATAAAACTACCCGGGCCACCCCCGCGTGACCCGAATATATATGGGATTAAATTATTTACATCTATACGATACGTATATACAGCGATGTATAAGCGGCTGGGTTTCGGAGGTATAAGCGACGATCGTTTCGGCGATTATGGTAATATTGGAGCCCGAGCTCGTGTTGCATGTCGCGTTGTGTATATTGTATATATACATCGTCGTGGCGCATCGTGTGGCAAGCGCAAAGCTGGTAAAACCTATATAGTAGCTGCCGGTACAAGCTACTGTACAAACGCCAATAATGTTTCCACGTGTCCTTGGGACACACACCCACAGACACACACAAGATTTTCCCGATACTTGGAGAAAAAGAAGGAAAAAAGTACAGAAAGAAATAGCAGCGGGAGCAGTCGAGGGCTGAAAGTACAATGCACATATGGCGCGTGTAGTTACTGTAAGGCATCTTTACCGAAAGGCCTCCGGCGGACTACGTCTATACGCATCGAGACAGGATGAAATAAAGGGTGATACTGGCGTGTTATAGTTGGTTAAATTCGTCGAGGGGGTAGCTCCGCACCTTATACGCTATATACACTCGTGTACGACGCAAGCCCCGGATTTTCAGCGACTAGAAATTCGCAAAAAAATTACAACGAGTCGAGCACGTACCGTAATGTACGTATGTGTAAATGCACACGATCGCCTGTGCACGCAACTGTTGTCGTTCTTTACGCGTATTCCCCGCGGACTTGGCGATCGGCGTGGCCCGAAGCTCCTTGCTGGCGCGCACGACGCGTCGTTCCCTAAATATAGCATGTAGCTTTCAATTTTTTTTTTCTTACCATGTTAACCAATTCGCTTGGTGATTCAGCTTCATTCTTGAGAATATTATGTGATGGGCTTCGAAATCAATCTTGCGAATAAGAGGCTTTAGGAAAAGTGATAGTCAATGAATGACCGTCGGTTAAAGAGTAGAATTGATGAAAGATAAAAAAGAGGGGAACCAAAAAGTGTACAGTCAGTGTTAAGTATAAAACATTAGTTTATTATTCCATTGATTGGCATTGTAAAATTTATAATAAATATTCGTATAAAAAATATTGATAATTTGATCAATTAGCCCAAAGCGCAACGACCTCTGTTGGATTGCAAAAAGTGTTTCTGTAACGAAGAAAGAAGGAAAAAAATTATTCGATTGAATATCGATTGATTGAAAGAGCGAAAAACGATGGAAAATATACTCACGGCGCAGTTGACGAGGGCCTTAGGATGTTTCCAATGCTGTTTGCAGCTTTGAGCGGCCTCCTTGAGGCAATGGGTCGCCGCCCATCTGAAGGCGCCGGCCAAGACTCTCACGGCGATGGCCAGGGCTGGATTCCTAGATTCGACCTCGTCCAACTCGCTCAGGTCGATCTCCAACGAATTTTCCTGCTGCTCGTCGTCCATCACTGGCTGTGCAGAGATGGTCAGAGCGACGAGAGCCAACACTCCGAAGAATACCAAAAATGATCGAGAAAACATGATGATTGTTTACTGGGATGGATCTGCTGCTGTTACTCTTTGATAATTGCTCTACAACTGCTGATTGTTGCAAGTTGGCGACTGTGGATTGGCACTCGGTCGAGCTTCCTTATATATCTCTCATTTTAGACTGATTTTTCATGATTCTAGGGACTACTCAATTTCTTCTACGTAAAACTGCTTATTCACGGCTAATTTAACATTTCAAGTCATTGCAAATGTTGATTCCGGCATAAAGCAGCTGTTAATAGATATTTTTGGGTATTGCCTAAAATAAACTAAACTAATAAAGTTTATGCATTATTTTTCACTATTACAATAAATCTGCAGTGAAAATAATTTTTTTAAATATTTACAAAATAACTAAAAAAAGACTCCCGTTCTATTCCGGTAAAAATGATAATATTAAAGTCGCACGCAAACTTTCTTAATTTATTTACATTTTAATTTTTGAACAAATTCTCTGTACAATGTTTATCTTTTCTTTATTAGCAGTTGTGTAATACCGAAGTTTCCGCAAACGCTTGCTTCAAATTTTTTCATATCTGGAATAAATCAAGGTGCATTCAAATATTTAAATTCTGTGAATTATCAATAATCTTTCTGCGTGAATGATTTTCACTTTATGTATTCAAAAACGCAAACATTAATTGATTACTTTTTCATTCAAAGATGCGCAAATATTCTTAGCATACAATGTCAAGTTATGACGATTTCATTAATCGAAATAAGCTTGTCATTTCCCAAATTATTATTACTCAATTAATACCATTATTCTAGACTAATTATAGTTGATTATTTACTTTATGAGAACTATTTGCAGTTTTTATGTATATGAAATTGTTTTCGTCTCTTAAACACAATTTTCCATCAAAGATTAAAATCAACCTCACCTATTATTAATAACACTAACTATTCATTTATCTTTTTAAAGCTTTTCATAAAAAATTTCCACAAAAAAAAAATTTTTTTTGTAGATATAGTAAATCGAATAGATCTATCCAATCATACACATTATTAATTGTTATTAGAAGAATATTCAGTAAATTTTCAGTCCAAACTAAGGAAAAATAAGCTAGCTACAGCAAATTTTCACACGCATTGTAAAAAAATTCGGTAGACATCGTCACTCAAAATCTACTTAACCGATGAGCACTTCATATATTATACACAATTTAAGTAAATAATACATAAGGTTATGACGTCGAGATAGTTTAACGTTTTCCATTTTTAAATGCTTGTCACAAACATATGCAATGACTTTTTACCTTCATTTTTTCAAAAAAGCCATTTTTTCTTTACTTTAAAACAATACCAAAAACTCAAAAATCATTTTTATAAAATATATCTATGTATTCTAATAGAAGGAAAAATTTTAAAAGAAACCGTCTAGTAGATTTTCAGTTACAGTTTTTACCACAATCGATCTTTTTTTTAGTTGTGCAAGAAAATTTGCTATAGTTAGTTCATTTTTCACTATTTTGAGCTGAAAATTTATCTGAATGTTCTTCAAATTATTACTTATAATATACATAATTTATAAATAAATCCATTTTACTATGTGTTCAAAAAAGCTTGAAAATGATACTCGAAAACTATCGGACAGACCCTACTCCCTCCTTAATTTCAGTTAATCTCAGTGTAACTTATTCAATATTTCCATGCTTCTTGATACTGTGGTGCGTTTGTTTACAGATGTTATTCACTCGAAACCGGATTACAAGCGATAAGATTTGCAAAATCTGTATTATCAAACGAGGAAAGTTGGTTCATCATATGTTAAATTAGCCGTGAATAAGCAGTTTTACGTAGAAGAAATTGAGTAGTCCCTAGAATCATGAAAAATCAGTCTAAAACGAGAGATATATAAGGAAGCTCGACCGAGTGTCAATCCACAGTCGCCAACTTGCAACAATCAGCAGTTGTAGAGCAATTATCAAAGAGTAACAGCAGCAAATCCATTCCAGTAAACAATCATCATGTTTTCTCGATCATTTTTGGTATTCTTCGGAGTGTTGGCTCTCGTCGCTCTGACCATCTCTGCACAGCCAGTGATCGACGACGAGCAGCAGGAAAATTCGTTGGAGATCGACCTGAGCGAGTTGGACGAGGTCGAATCTAGGAATCCAGCCCTGGCCATCGCCGTGAGAGTCTTGGCCGGCGCCTTCAGATGGGCGGCGACCCATTGCCTCAAGGAGGCCGCTCAAAGCTGCAAACAGCATTGGAAACATCCTAAGGCCCTCGTCAACTGCGCCGTGAGTATATTTTCCATCGTTTTTCGCTCTTTCAATCAATCGATATTCAATCGAATAATTTTTTTTCCTTCTTTCTTCGTTACAGAAACACTTTTTGCAATCCAACAGAGGTCGTTGCGCTTTGGGCTAATTTATCAAATTATCAATATTTTTTATACGAATATTTATTATAAATTTTACATCGCCAATCAATGGAAATAATAAACTAATGTTTTATACTTAATACTACCTGTACACTTTCTTTCTCGACCCTTTTTATTTTCATCCGATTTTTATCCATTGGATTAAACTTTTTAAAGTGTAAAACCCGACGCATATAATATAATACAATGAATAAGCTAATTGATTGAAAATTTCAGATAGAAAAACCAGTTTCATTTCAATACACGAGTTTGATCAACGCAAATAATTTTTGCTGTGGTCACATTATATTAAATACGACTGATTCACAAGATTCGCGCTATATATTTAATTCGAGATGCGCTACACAAACGCACGTATATTACGCGTTAAACGATCGAGGAATTGATTAATTTAGCCTGCGAAATTACGCGTGTGCGGAGGCTGAGTTTATTGGAACGCGACGGCGGCAGCAGCAGCGATGGTGGTGGAGTCGTGTGGCCACGCACGCGGTCAGTGGCTGCACATAAACGCATGCACCGAGTCAATATATAGATGCACCCGTTTATATACAGATGTCGGTTTATATACATATACATACAGAAGGAATAGAGCAAATAGATTGCAGCTCGCGCGCGATATGAGGTTCAGTCGAGCTTGAAACTGTTGCGCGGCGCTTGTGTCAGTGTGTGTGTGTGTGTGTTGTTGCGTATAGTTGCAAAATTACGAGTTAAAATCGGCTCTCGGTGTACGCGTGTACACAAGGCAGCCGCAGCAGCAGCAGTTATATACAGTACAATTCAAACATGTGCGTATATATGGTAGACAAAAATTGAGTTTCAATTAAAAAATTTAATTATTATCGCCCGTGTGCCGGCGCCACAACGCGATTCGTTGTCCGCTGAATGATAAAAATCAATACAGGATATTTTTTTCAAGCGCTGCTCGAGTTTTTATTTATTTTTAGTTGTTTTTTTATCCCTCTCGACACGCGCTTTTATTCTCCTTCTTTTTTCTTTTGATAAATTTCCAAAGACGCGATAACCCCCCGGTAAAGTCCCGTGCAACAATTATCGCGATAAAAAAAGAAGAGGAAGAAAATAGCCGAAAGGAGTAAAAAAAAAAGAAAAAGGTGCGTCCGCACGCTGTGTATGGCCGCGCGCATACCTGACCGAGCGGCCGCGTGCTCGCGACAAAAGAGCCGAGCTTTCGATGTGTACGGGAACAGGTGTATGTATACCTATATATACGAGAGGTGCTGAAACGACGACAAGTACTTCGTCGGACGCGGCGTGACGTCGAGCCGCTCCAACACGAACGCCACTTGTGGACAACTTTTCACACCTCATAAATCCTCGTTCGAGTACCCTCTCCATACTCGGTGGCTGCTGCTACGTGCGTGGATGGTAATGGGCGATTTCTCTCTTCGAATCTTTTTTTTTTCTGCCCTACCCTCATTCCATCGATAAAGAAGTAATAAATAATAAAAAAAAAAAAAAGAATCCGCGCGAGGTGCTTCGCTTTTTTTTTTCTTCTCTCTCTCTCACTTTTCATTCGACGATTATTTGAAAAGTTAACTCGCTCTATACGTATACGATGAAGCTGCTGCTCGGCGTTCCGGTGGTAATGTCAAAAGTTATTGCTCGCACACGTGTACGCGCGTGTAAGCTTCTTGTCTATAGAGTGTAAAATTGAAAGGGCACAATATCATCGCCATTAAGCGCGGAAACTCGGCGCGAACTTTGTAGCGGGCTAGCCGGTCGCTGACAACTACATAATATAAGCACACACACACACACACACACACACATAATGCCCATCGAATTATCCGCGAAAGTTACGTATGAAACAATGCGGTATGTAATATTGCAACAATTGCCATTCGATGAGTCTGGTTCGAGAGCTTGACTAATTCAACGTCGATAAAATAAAAAAAGAGAGGATGAAAAAAGCCGACAAAAGCTCACTCTCGATTCGTCCCTGGGGCAATGTGTCTCTCCTTTTATTATACGCTAGGCAAGCCCGTTTGTATTAGGCGTTATACATTAGATTCGCCGCCACCTATAACCTGTGTGCCGCGCGCATAGCAACTGTCGGGGGTGGGGGGTGAGAGCGAGTAAAGCCGGAGACACTGTACAGTCCTAATTAAGAATGGGGAAGAAGAGAGAGAGAGAGAGTGGAGCTCGACGCCCGAGACAGATGGCCGCGTGCATGCGGACCTGTGAGCTATACTAGCTGTGTTGGATGTACGGGCGACACCCTGGGGCGAAAGAGAGAGAGAGAGACGGAGATAATATATAACGGCTAGACCTTCTCACTCTCTTTTCTTTTTTTTTTGTACTCTTAACTCGCCCTCGATATACATATACAGCCATTTAATTTTGTCCCCGTGCTCGAAACACGGGAGCGATTTTACGGTAATTTTTTTTGTGTCTTCTTCTTCTTCTTCTTCTTCTTCTTCTTCTTATTCTCGTTCGTTCGCCGACTAAAAGCTCCTTACATCCTCGAGTCTCACCTCGTTTTCGTCTTCGTTCTCCGTCGTTATCGAGCCATATCTCTCTCTCTCTCTACCACGGACGCGTTCGATGACTCTTTTGCTGGCCGAGACTGCGTCGTTTTTTCGGTCGCGTGCGTGTGCGCTTGGACGCAGAAGCGAAGAAAACGAGAAGCTATGGACAATCGAAGCTGTATACATCAACAAGAGAGACGCAGGGAGAGGAAAGAAAGCTTAATGGTTTTATTTCGTTTTATATATGAATGCGATTCGATATCAGATAGATCCTAAAGACAATGAGACGCCCACGCTGCGTCTGTGTGTCTCCACGCGTGCATTGCCATTTCTCGTATCTATCTATCTCTCTCTCTCTCTCTCTCTCTCTCTCTCTCTCGCGCTGCAAGCTCGAATTTTCGTCGTATACGAGTCGGAGCCGAGAGATTCATCGCGATTAAAGAGAATATAAGGAAAAAGCTGCGCGAGCTCTCTGGTATGTGAAATTTTCTTTCATTTCCTCGCTATCTCTCTATCTCACTCACTCTCTTTCTTTATTTTTGGCGCAAAACTGGCACGCGCGCAAACATTGTATTACACGCATACTCTTGCGCGATGTAATACATGTAACTGATTAAGATAAGCATCGATACATAAACTCGATCCCTATTTTACCGCGAACGAATTTTGCAAGTTGTATATCTTTACGTAAGTCCATCCCTTTTTTCTTTATTTTCTTTTTTACTTTTTTCTTCGATTGAAATTATTTAACTGCATTTATGTAGAGCGTTTTCCACGATCGAACGTACATATTCGCGGATAAATATTCAAAGCCGTAATTAATTTGCATTAAATACAGACGATCACACGCGCGTCGAGCTTTCGTTGCCGTTGTAAATTTACATACATACGTACGGTGGTGGGTGTGTGCGTGAGCAGTATTCCCGAGGTCATTCCGCGTCTCTCTCTCTCTCCTGCATTATGCACCGTTAACAATAATTAATTATACTTTGACGTAACCCGATGGATGCGTACGATATACAAAAATCACGATAATATTGCACGAATATAAAGTGCGCGTACGCGCGTGGATGGTCGAGCACACACGCATCGTCATCGATGCACGCATTAGTATTATATTTATGCAAACAAGGCGCGGCGGGCGGCGGGCCGAGTTTAATTTCCAATTAATCTCGGTATCATTATAATAACGTACATACGTACTCGCGATGTTTGACAGATAAATAAAATCTTTTTTTTTTCATTGCTTTTATCATTATTGTTATTATAGCTCGAAAGAACTCAAACCTCATATATAAACGTACGTAATAAACTCGGAATAACGCGCGCGCGTACGTGAAAAATTTTGCGGTATTATAATTGCGCGGCGTGGCGCAAACAAAAAGAAAAAAAAAAAAATTAAAATCTCGTATTACCCTCGGCGTTGTGGCGTTGGTGGTGGTGGTGGTTGGTCACGAGCGGCCGAGAGCGAGAGCAGAAAGCGTTTAGCGATAAGCTTGATAACGAAAAAAAGAGAAGCGTAAAAAAAGCTGGCGGGGGAGGACGAAAATAAAAAGAGCTCGAGAAAGAGAAGAGCCAGTTGGCCCATTTCGAAATGCAATTAGCCTCGGCGCGTTTTTCCAGGTAAACGCGCGCGCGCGCATAAACGCCTCGCGGCGAATATAATAATTATGTATACACGCGGTCGTATTGCGAGATAAGCACGCAGCAGCAGCAGCAGCAGCAGCCTCGAGCTTGGTTGAACGCACACACACGGTATATGTATGTGTATCCCAAATGCACGAGTGCCTAGGCTATCATTATGTATACATGGCACTTTTTTTGTTGTTGTTGCGAATCTGCAGCTCTCTCTCTCGTGCGAAATTGAGAGCGCGCGAACTGCGCGCCGACCGTCGGCGTCATATACGCGATTACGCGCGCGCGCGCGCGCGCATACGCAAACAATCGTACACAGCGTAGAACTGCATCGGCCGTCGTGCAACACATTTACAGGTGGTGGTGGTCGCGTATACATACATCTTAATTTATGTAATAATAACGGCTCGCACGCCGTTACACACTCACATGTAGGTATTCGTTATTATTATTATTATTATTCCGCGTTTATACACTCGGTATATAATACGAGTATGTATGCAACGCTTTGCGGAGGGTACGAGAGAGAGAAAGAGAGAGAGAGAGAGAACTGCGAGACGGCCACTTCATTATGAACGATTCATTTGCATTCGTTTATGCGCTCCGCTGGGCTAGAAAAAAAAAAAAAAGATGTTTGCCCCACAGCCGTTGCCGCTCTGCCGTATGCACGTATGATATACGCGCCTGGGTACAAATATTCGCGGCGCAAGGGTGTAAGTATATATGTATGGTATACGTACGCTGGTGGTGGCGGTGCGCGTAAGGTCCCAAGAGCAAGTGCGTAACTATATATATAGAGAAAGAGAGAGAAGCGCGCTAACTTATGAATTATGCATGCGAAAGTAGTCGTAGATAGTAGTAGTTGTAGAGAGAAAAAAAAAGAGAGAGAGAGGAAAGAGACGGAAGAAAAGCTTGTTTTCTCCATCCGATGCTCACTTTTTTCTCTCCCCCAGCTCGTATACCCGCAATTGCCTGCGCGCAAGCTCGAGACAACGACGACGACGACGATGACACTTTATGGCAATTAGTATTATAATTGCATATTGTTATACGCGCCCGGGCCGTTATACAGCGCGGCGCGTGGTTAATTTTACGGGCAAAAAACTACACGCATCTCTCCGGTGGTGGTGGTGATGATTTATCTTTTCACCTCGTGGCTCGCACCGCGCCTGACCTGCGGACCTCTGCGATATTAAAGCTCCACGAAGCCGAGTTTTTTTCACGCTGCGTGTGTGTGTGTGCGTGCGTGTTTTTTTTCATTAAAAATACTCGATGTGCCGCGCGTGAGATGAAAAATTCGTGGATACGACGACGACTGCGAGTCGAAATTATACGCGTAGTAGTACGTACGTTCGGATATATATATATATATATGGGTTTTCGACGCGAGACATTCTCGTTAATGGAAAAATGTTATTTTTACATTGGGAGCTTGCGCGCAAGAATTCTGAAATGCTCTTGGCAGGTATATAATATGCACACGCGCGCACGTATTCAGCACATACTGCGCGAGCTGCAGCAGGTTTTCTCTTCTTTCCTCTTTTTTTCTTACCTCTTTTACTTTTCCATCGGCGCGAAAAAGTCGCAGCCAATATCTTCGGCTTGTTTACGAGTGCGGGGAGCAAATCGTTGGGGTTTTCGACGACGAAATAAAAAAGGAACAAAAATTCAACGGCAGCTAGTGGCCCTGAAGTACGTACACGAGAACAACAACAACAACTGCTGCTGCGTGGCCCCCCCTCGAACGACTCGAACCAAGTCGCGTTATGATACATAGCTCCAAGCTTATGCTCGTATTAACAAGCGCGGAAACTCGCTCGTAGTAAAATATGTGTGTACGAGAGTCCAGACCAAAATTAACCCACTGAGATTATATATCGGGGGTTGGTGGTGGTTTGCGTAGTTAATAATATGCCGCCTGCCTGGCTTTGCTGCGAATATACGTATATGCGTGTGTATGTGCGTGTGCTCGTTGAATCGTCAACCGCAGCCGTCACTCCGTGTCACGCTCGCGTGTATCATCCCCCCCCCGCTACTACTACCCCAAAAACCCACACACGCACAAACGCCAACTCAGACATATAGATGTAGAGAGTCGCACGTACATTATACGCGTACCAAGCGAGATATGCGGCATACATACATACATGTACACGCAGCGTACGCAATCGTATGCACGCGCAGATTGCGCGTAGCACGATATATACACGGAATACTGGATGACGCGAGGGAGAGAGGACGGCTTATCGCCTCTCTCTCACTCCGTTGTATATGTATACGTCGTTTATATATCTATCTATCTACTGCTATCTGCTGTACAGGATTGACCGACTGTGTCTGTCTGCCTGCCTGCCTGCCTGTGTCGACCCGACGACCCCAACTCGATCGCGCATTAAAGCGCTTCGCACAAATGGCCCATAAAATAGCCAAAGACTCGCAAATCCCGATAGATGCTGTTACTGCTACGCGACACACGGCATCGCGCTCGCAGTCTTTCGCGTCTTTGGGATCGGCGATTCGTATATATTATCGGCTTATATTATATTACGAGCAATCATCGTCGACGACGACAATAACGTTTTTATGTCTGGCACGCGCCACGACGTTTGCGCATTCGGCCAAATTGATTCTCGTATAAGAGAGAGAGAGAGAAAGATATAATTTTGAGCGAAGATTGGAGAGTTCTTCATCGCAAAGCCAAAGTTGGAATCTCCTTGTGGCGTATGGCGCGGGATGAGAAATTTCAATGCCTCGTTTATAGTCTACAGTCGCTTGCTCGAGTTTTCCGGACCTCGAGCTTACGTACGAATACGATCGCAATCATCATCATTATCACACATACGATAATTATGAGTATATACTACGGGGCTGCGTGCAAATGGTACTTGCCGGTCGTGAATGCGGCAGCGGCGGCGAAGCAGCTACCCGAGGCGGCGAACAGCGCGGCGAGCCACGTGCCCGTCAGCAGGGCCATGATCGCCGCGGGAAATCTCGTGCACTTGTGCTGCTGTAGCTGTAGCTGCTGCTTACGACGATGCACCAACACTACTTGTCTTTTCGAGGAAGACTCGTCGTTGTCGCTGCACTCGTTGTCGTGCCGACGACCCACCGTGGTGGACGACCACGTGGCCGCCGCCGCCGCCGCCAATAATGACTCGTCCGGTGCCGAGCTTATGACGTTGCGATTGTAGTCGAATCGTCGCTCATCCATCTGACACGGCTGCGTTTACGTAATAACTCCAGAAATCGGCCGGAGCTTTTGGAGCTTGACGATATATCGATCTTCGTACTCGGTGGAAGCTTGGATGGGATTTCGAACTTCGAGCTTCGTTCGAGATTTGGAACTCTGTTCACACTGTACGTGGGAGCTTTCGCTGCAGCCACTTCGTCCCGAAGCGAGCTTTCGAAGAGAATTCGCAAGCTCAGCTCGGTAACATATCGCACACTTTTCGTTCGATGCAATAAAAAACAAAGAAAAACATACAACACCCCGAACAACGATCACAATTACGAAACGACAATAATAATCCAGCACCAGGTGTCAGTTATCGAAAAAGTACGAGGCACGAAGAACGGCAGTAAATCCGAATCACCCGAGCTTGCGCGAAATATTTTCGGCCACACCAGCTCTCGCCCTCACTCTCTCTCTACCTTCTCTGTACTTTACGCGCGCGTGCGAAACGAGTATACTCCGTCGCGTGATGCTATCGCGGACGCCGAGCGTCGACTGCCGAGTCACCGCAGCAGCAGCCCCGCCGAGCTTGCATCGTCGCAGCGCACACGTCTTGCTGCTCGCAGCGGCGGCGACGGCGCAGCCGGCTTCGAGTAGTCGGCGCGCGCGGCGCTCCTCTGCGATGCATCGCACACACACCTAACCTGGCCCCCCCCACCAGCCAAGCACCCCCGGCTTGCGGGCCGCGGCTGCCCAATCGTCGCCGAGGCGAGGGCGACGCCTCCCTTTGACGCGGGGGCGGCGCTTTTAGCCCTGTCGCTCTCGATCTCTCTCTCTTTCTAGCTCTAGTGCTGGCTCTAGCCTCTATACTTGCTTTCCATGTCCATCTCGCTGTGCTCTCCGTCTCTGTCCCTCTCTCTCTCTTGACTCTAAACTTGCTGCTCTCAGGAGCTACCGCTGCTGCTGCACCACAGGATTAAGATTTTCGACTTTGCAGCGCACGTCGAAATGCATCGCACGGATGGCTAATTTCAATCTGTTATATCTCTTGGCCATTCTCATAGACACACACACACACACATACTGTAATACTTGTAGGCGTGGATCGAATGCGAGTGAGAGAGAGAGCAGCTGCAACTGCGCTGCTGTACGTACTATAACTCTGTACAGCATATATATATCTATACGGGACAATTCCTCCGAGAGGTGTTTGCCCTCGCGATTGATTCCGCAGCAGTGGCTGCTTCTGCTGCTTCTGCTGCTGCCTCGTACGACGTGATACCGATGAGATCATGATCAGCAGCTCCGCAGAAGCCGAAACCACAACTATATCTCGAGGAATTGTTTATCGACGCGTTGACCGTGAGATTCGAATTGTTTTTTTCTTCTCGTACATGGAGAGAGCTTTTTCGAATTTTGAAAAATGGACTTTCGAAGTCGCACCGGCCCCGATATACACCGAGAATCTAGATCAGTGTGTACAAAAGTAGATACGTACGTCCGACAGAAAATCCATCGCGGGAATCGAAGAGAGCAAAGAGTGGCACTTTTCACGTATAGAATACTACACTGCTACACATTCGACCTGGATGCGCAAAAGCTCGGGCGAGAAGTTTACTCGCGGATTTGATTGGTGTTCGAGACCGTGCGGATTATACGTAGAGCGCATAACGCGACGATGCACATCCACACCTTTTTTTTTGATGCTACAGTATATATAATAAAAAACCAGAGATGAAAATAAAAATAGATGTACGAAACGCGCGTTGCCAGCTGAGCGTTAAATATAAATAAATAATTTTTGTTTTCTTTTTTGGCGCGCGTGCGTCGAGCGTGAAACATCGACACAGCAAGTCGGCGGTGCATGAATGAAACCGAATGAAAATGATCAATCATTCGATTTTCGCATGAATATTGGAAATCGGATACAAAAGGTAGAATTAATGTTCCCTTTTTTTTTCATTCTTTCGGTATTCACTGCGAACTTTTTTTTTCGAAGATAATCATGATCCCCCGCTGCTATTTATACATAATATATTCGATGCGATAAATCCGACGTACGCGTTCGCGATCGCATCGTATACGCATAAGAGCGAATGAAGTTGCGCTATTAGTCGTGCTAATCAAGCAGCTCTCGTTCCTACATCGAGAAAGTAACATTTTACGCGATGGCAATAAGCCGCTCGCGCGCTTAAGATAAGGAGCGAGCGATCGCGCACGCGAAAGTCGAGGGATGCGCAATGATCGTACGCGGTACTTTACGGCGAACTAATTTTTACGATCGTTCGATGATTCCCGGGCGCAAGAAAGTTCGAGAAGCGGCGGAGGGGGGAGGGGTTGTTATCTATCGGCTATTACGCGCGATCGCTAATTCGCGAGCTCGATTTAGCGTAATATAACGGCGATTAAAACTTTTTATTCCTCGATTAGGCTGCGGTGTGAATTGTTTGAGATATATTGCAGAGTGACGTCGTGTAGGTTCAACGCACTTATTACAATATTCGTAAGATATGTATATTATGCGCGAAGCCATACACGAATCTCGATATCGATACAGAAAAAAAATCGTCGAGTGAGTTTAATGGAGAAGAGGCGAAGAGTCATTGAGATGAAATGCTTCTTTTCTCTCTCTCTCTCTCTCTCTCTCCATCGAAGTTGCTGCTTCTGCTGCTCGCGGGTAGATAGATATACATAAATACCGATCTATACTCAATTAACGAGTCAATGCGCTTTTCTCTCTGTCGAAGCTGTGCTAACTATCGATCTATCGTAGCTATACTAGCTACGTGTATTTCACCGAATAAGAGAGAGAGAGAGCTGCCTCTCTCGCATTACCCCCGCAAGCTCGCGTGGCAGTTAGTATACGGAATAAAAAGAAGCTCCGGAGCAGCAGCAGCAGCGAAGCTGATATAGCAACAGAGCTATGTATATATATCGAGCGACGACGACGACGAAGGAAAGGGAAATAAGAGCAGAGAGAAACAGAGGATATATACGTGGCATTCAAACGACGGGCCGACGAGACAATCGCAATGTAATTGCTTCGCGTCCAGATCTCATTCAATACCAATTCATTTTGCGGGGGAGCGGCCCGCCGCCGCGGAGCTGTTCTTCGCTAACTCTCTTTCTCTCTTTAGCTTTCTCTCTCTCTCTCTCTCTCTTCCTCTTGCTCCCACACAGGAGCTATTGTTTCAACCGGTGCACGCCGAGCAAAAGCTCTCCTCCTTTTCTCTATCTATACCTCTATCTCTATATCTCCAGCTAGCTGCCTATACGACTCGAGCGAGCGAGCGAAGTTTGTACTCTCTCTCTCGCGAGTCCGCGAGTTAAGCGGAAGAGTAAGGGAAATTGCGGCACGCGCGCCAGCTTCTTGTTGTCGCGAAGCTGCGCGCTTATAAAATTATCGTCTTACGTAAGTGGCGCAAAAAAAAAGGGAAGAACATAAGGGCACGGGATTTTGAGAGCTCGACGTTTCGTACTTGTTTTTTCTATCCTACGTACTCCTACCGTGGGCGTATACGTGAAAAATTTTGCTGGAAAGAAACGAGAGGAGGGAAGAGACAAGCAAATGCGCGTTTAACCGAGATTGTAATTGCGGATTTACCAGTCGAGTCTCGGCGCGCCTCGTACATATCGCATATTCATTCGTGCAGAAAGAGAGTTGGAGAAAGCCTCGAATGATTAACGAGCTGTCGTTTTTCTAGACTCGCTGCGGGAAAATTCGCGTGTTCGCTTACGCGCCCAGGTAGATAGTATAGTCAAGAAGAGAGAAGGAGCTACGGAGAGAGAGAGAGAGAGAGAAAAAGGACGAGTTATAAAGAGGAAAATTATGATAATGCGAGAACGTTGACACGCGTCTCTTCTAATTCGCTTTTACCGGGGGAGAAGGCGTTCAAGTTTTTCAACGCGCTGCGCGTTAAAAAAATGTGCTTTTGAAGACGCGCGACGCCGAGGGAGAGTGCGAGGGCGTGTCGGATGTATACCGAAAAATGATTTTAATTATTTATTAGAAGAGAAGGGTGGGATGCAATAGAGAATAGAAACAAAGTATAGAGCTTGCGAGCACGATCGACTCAACGATTATGAAAAAAAAGGGTAGAAGAAGCGAAAGAAAAAACTGATTTTTATTGTAACTTTTTTATTTTTACCCTCGGCAAAAACCCGCTTACTTTCTCTCTCTCTCTCTCTCTCATTCGTTATATATTAGAATAAAAATTAAATTACAGGCAAACGCGCCACCGGCTCGAGCAAGCCGTGGTATATATATATTCCTCTGACGTAATCGGGGCAAATCCTATTTGAGAAGCAGAGATAGCGCGAGGAAAGGAGCAGCAGCAGCGGAACCTTTGCACCGACTGCAGGCAGGCGCGCCGGTGGCCCGTGTATATTATTATTATTATATCTATACAGCTGCAGCGATGTATACATATTTATATAGGTCGCGCGCTACAACCGGAGATAAATTGCTCGACGTTGCTGCTGCTGCTGCTGCGCTTCCGGTTACGTGGCTAGCCACTGGTCGCCCCTTTCGTCGCTCGTTCTGTCTCTCGTAATGGCTCTCGACCCCGGAAGATCAATTTAGGGAGTATTGCGAGCGAGTAATAAAACCACTACTGCTGCTGCTGTTGCTGCTACCGAATTTTCGAAGCTGCGCGCGCGGACCAATATATATTTATTTTCTATATCTTGCGCTCGAAACTTTTTCCCGAATACGTCTCTACTCGAGAAGTCTCGTTGCCCTCGCGGGCTCCGCGATGACAAACTGATGATGATTTTATAACCGTTATCCGCGCGCGCAAAATTTCATTTCAAAATTCAATCGTCAATAACGTAGCTCACTGAATATCATTAAACGTATATCGCACTGGTACTTTCTTCGTTGAATATACAAAGGCCATCGTCGGTACGCATAATGTCAACAAATCGCGGGCCACATCGGCCGGATCATCGAAGAGCCGCGTGCGATAATTCCAAAATACGTAAACAGTCGCGCTTTGCCGGCGACGACGCATCTTCGCAATTATCTCGCGAGGAGAGCGCGAAGAAAATAGAGGGGGTCGAGATAGGTATGTGCCCGCGCGGCGAGCCCAAGGATCGAACGTAGGCACTGATCGAGCGAGGGCGATCAGTATCGATTGCTTCGGCTCCTTGAAAAATTATGTGAGAACGCGCGATAAATAGGTTATTTTGAGAAATAAAAACGGTGATCGAGTGAGAAAAAATGCAGTTATCGTCGGTGTGCGATTTTACAGATCATGGGTGTGTCTCGAACGTGTAGATTTGAATTTTTACGCATATATCAAGGACGATTTCGTTTGGAGTTTTACTTGTGTGAGTATCTTCTGCTCTTATAATATTCGGTCGCCATACTTGTGTTTCGATTTACGAGAATATTTTTACACGCGCGTGTGTTTCTTACATGTTTCAAACGTGTTTGTACGAAGCATTCATTAAAATTATTGAATCTTACTTTTTCGTGTGTCGCTGAAAAGAAAAATGAATCGAGAAAACGAACATAAACGTCTAAAAATTTGGATTTAGTTTCACGTTACAGAAATTAAAATTTATCAAGTACTGCCGAGGACAATGATATGGAAATAAATACTCGCTACAAGGTTAAAGGTCACTCATCGGGATCCAGCTACGGAATAAAGATAAGTCAATTTTTCAATTTATATTTTCAATAAATACCAATTTTAATCGCGGCTCACAGCTGAATATTTTCAATACATTCTCGTCGCATTTTTGCCTCGAACAATTTAAAAGAGAGACGAAAATTGAAATCGTTCATAATCCCCTATCGATATGCAGCCGTCTTCTCTGGCTTATATAATGACGCGACGATTAAGCGGTAAGATAATACACAAAATTGTCGCGCGCGCGCATTCGATAAACTGAGAGTAAAGAAAAAAAATAACATAAAATGACTGTACAGGATTCGGACTATTTTTAATCCAGGGAGGGAGGGTGTGTTTGCGCTTTTTAACGTTTTCGCGCGCGGACCGTATATACGCAGCGGAGAAAATAATGAATAATTGAATTTATTAAGCGGCGCACGCGACAGGAAGTGGCGACGTTGACGTCCTGTAAAAATAACTCGAACCATATACACTCATCTCTCTCTCTCTCTCTCACTGCCGTTGACGTATATTTTCATCTTTTCGCTGTCGCTGAGTGAGCGGAGAGGAGCGAAAAGAGAATAATAAAAAAAAGTCAATCATTCTAAATTAATTTCGTGTTTGGCGTACGGTTGAAAATATCACTCTTTCCCCGCGCGCCGAGTCGAGCGAATGTCATTGGCTGCGAATATTATCAAAGATTCAAGCTCGACGTGCTTACGGCGCTAAATTCTTACATCTCTGCGCGCACACCGAAGTAATTATAAATAGTCGCTCGTTTCGCTCTTGTAAATCTTTTTTTTTTTTATTACTTTCTCGCGTGCAGCTATATTTTATAAAAAAAAATAAAGAAAAAAATCCAATTGCTCGTGCGGAGCTTCGAGTCATCGGAAGAAGAAAAAGAAACACGCGCGCGTGCGCGCGCGAGGACAGAAATCAAAGTCAAGCTCGTGTCGTGTCGTCGTAATACTTTTCATTAAACGCGAGCAGCTAGCACACGGGACACATAATAAGCCATTTCCAGAGGCTGCTGTACTGGAGGCAATCTCTGGAATACCTGGCGTTGACTGTACCGACAATCATTAGACGCGCGCGCGCGCGCGACACACCGCCTGTCTTCATCTTCGGGTCGAAAAAGAGTGGAGCGGAGAGAGAAAAAAAAGGTAGGAGCGAAGGAAAAAAAAATTTATATCATATATATATAGGTACGTGCAGTAGCACCTGTCGACGCGATTTCTGCTAGAGTCTACGTTATACTCGTTGGGACTTTAATATCATTGGGATTTTTACTTCGGCTCAGCGAGTTAGCTGCTGCAGCGGCTGTATATATAGCACGAGGAGGGGTAGTAGGTGTTGTACCGGGGCGAGGCAGGCAGGCAGGCGGAGGGTTAGTTTTCCGAACGGATATTAGCTGTCAAGAGAGTCGCTGGACAGGACAGCGCCTCTTGACATCGCCCGCACTGGCTGACTGCCTCGCCGTCAGTATATGTGCGTGTGAACAGAGGCACACGAGAGAGAGAGAGAGAGAGAGAGAGAGAGAAGAATATCGGACACGGATGATGTGTCCCACATATATACACGACGCGTGATTTTCATCGAGATTACGATTTTTCGTTAATCGATTTTTCGTACGCGCGTCTACGTGTATAATAATCATAACGCAAACACCTTGAACAAGCCCGCGCGACACGACGTTACAGCTATACGGATATATTTACCGTATATATACATATACGGCGAGTATCACACAGACGAGGCTCGGGCGCGCGTACGTTATGCATACGCGATGTAAATATACGCCCGGAATACCAAAACAGGGCCGTGCGGGCGGCGCGCGAAGAGCGAGAGAAAAAAAAGGACGCCAGTCGCGTGCATAGATATATACACACACTCGCAGCCTACAGCAACCACCCCCGCGTGATGAATGAGAATACGAGAGGTGCCTATATTACACCTATACACACGAGACGAATATATATGTATGTGTGTGTATTAGCATCGACGACGGCGACGAGCTAGACGTTCGCCAGCGTTTCGACGATTTTTCCTCTAAAGACTATAATATAGCCATCGCTATGTGTATATACGCCTGTGAGGCCGACGACGTTGACATTTTTCAAAGCTATGTGTATGTACACCGAGGTATATAGGTTTATGTACGTGTATGTGTGTGTGGGTGCCTGTCGCGCGACGACCTCCCTAAAGCTTGACAAAGTCGATGAAATTTGTTTGTTTCAGGGCAATATATACCCGGGAGCGCGCATGTAGAGTTGCAGTATATTATAGAGAGAGAGAGGCATAGGCTCGCAAACACGAAGTAGCGAATTTTTAAAATTTCTTCGACGAAATGTAAAATCTAATTTCAATCGTTCCGTCGTTGACCCAAAACGAGCGCAGAGTTAAGATGCAGCTCGCGCTGAATTGGAAAAGCTCGCGGAGAGAATGAAAAGTGTGAAATTCCCGTCGCGTTTCTTTATTTTTGAAATCCTATTCCCGAGCAAAATGCTGACACGTTTCTCGTTGAGTAATTGTTTCGCTTCTCGATTTCTAATTGATTTAGACGAGCCAAAGGGACGCGGCGCGCGATGCACTCGATATCTGTTTCGCTTATTCACTTATTCATCGAGCCGTCCTCCCCCCCCCCCTGAATCAAACGAAATGCCAAAATTAGCGCGAACGATAATTCGTTTCGACGACCGATTGAATACGTAAACATATATAACGGGGGCAGCGCGCGCGAGCTTTCCGTGCAGGACAAACGACCGAATGAACGAGTTCGTTGACACTTTTAACTTTTGTGATTTTTTGCCACGGATGGAAAAAGAGAGTCGAAATAAAAAGAACGTATAAGCCTCGAGCGAGCCTGCGAACCACGCGTACGTGTATATAGCTATATATAATACACGTAGATCGCTGCAGAGTGAGAGTACGCGCATAAAAAGCCGAAGCTCTAAATCGACGCGCGAATTTTCCAACGGGTCGCGCAAGAGTAACGACCGATTAGAAAGCAATTAAGCTCGGCGGCGGCGGCCGAGCCCAACGTACGGTTCTCTCTCTCTCTCTTTTTTTCAACTTTTCCATTCGAACGAACGCAAACAGAGCCCCCCATTTTCCAATCGGTAAAGCAAAAAATTCATCCGAAAATACTTCCTCTTTTTTTCCTGCTAGGATCAGCTTTTTTCCATACGTACGTACATACGTACCTATCCTTTGGAATAATTCACTCGAGTTATCGTCGTGCCCCGTTTTAGGCCACAAATTTCCCAGCAAAGGCCGAGGGAGAGAGAGAGAGCTATATCGCGTCATAATTGCTGCTACTGTTGCAGCTACCGTAGAATTACTATCGCGAGACTTGTATATAATGGCACGCAGAGAGATAGGTCGAAGTCGTAACTCACCGATTGCACGGCAGTGTAACGAGAGCGTCGAGCAGCTATACACACGCCCCGATGAAAATGCATGACCTTTGAAATTCGAAACTTATCGAGTCATGAATATTGATACGTATGCATCATACGTTGACCGTGAAGTTTTTTGATATTCCGAAGAGCGAAACATTTTATTATTTTCAGTATTGTATTTACGGTTGAACAAAAAAATCATGAGCGTACGTATGTAATTTAATCGAAGAAAGAAAAAAGTTATCAGCCTCCCTCGCGTTCTCGACCCTCCCGTCACGTATGTCTATGCCCGCGCGTGTGTCAGTATATAAATTCTCGCTGCCACAATCTACACACACACACACACACGAGTCCACATAAACGTGGACAAAGTTAGGGATCGTCGATATATATATACACACAAGTATATTGCAGCGGTACAACGCGGAGAGCTACACACGTATATCTATAGGGAAGTTAAACTTTGGAGCCTCGTTGATTTCATCAGCGACGCGCGCGTTCATTGCAGTAGCTGCTGCCGCTGCTTCTGTCGGGATATAGCCTTTAAATGTTTCGTCTATCACGAAGTCGAGGCACAAACTGCCCTGCGCCCTGAGATGGACAACAGTTTCACCGCTCAGCCGTGCTCGCCTCGCAGCAGCTCGTTGCTGGCAACCGGGCGGCCAAGCCAATCAAGCCGAGGCTATGAAAGATCACGTTCCTCTTGGTAGAGAGAGAGAGAGAAAGAGGAGAGGAGAGGAGAGTCAAGACAACTCATCCTGCCGTTTCTCTTTCTCTCTCTCTCTACTCTCGAGATCCTAGAAACTACCTATATGTGTGTGTGTGTGTGTGCCTATGTGGCCCCGCGCGCGCTCTTAGATTCATTTCGTGTGCGATTCTAGACGCGCCAGACCGACGCTCTCGAGAGCTATATACCTTCGAGATACATGTATATTTGTGCGGGTGGGTCTCTCTCTCTCTGTGTATGTGTGTGCACGTGTATCGATCTTTGCACTCGATCCAACAACTTCGACGTTCTCCTTCGCAGGAGCTGCAATGTCTATACATCCATCGCTCTGTATATGTGTGTGCGAGTATTTGCCCGGCTGCGCTATATACCGCGTTCTAAAACCTTAAATCTAGTTTTCGAGGAAATTTCGCAAAATTGATGTGTTGATAAGTCGGTGAAATATTTCATTCGTCAATTCGTATCGCTAACTCGTACGCGCGGCAGCCTGCGCCCGTGTGTTAGTGTGTATAAAGCATCGAAGCTAGCCGAGGCTCTCTCATACGTGATAGGGAGCACTGATTTTTATTTCTGCAACGTTCGCAAAGAGAGAGAGAGCGAGGAGCGAAGAATGAGAAAACTGAACGCGAGATATTTTATTTTTTATTTTTAATAGTGTCAGCGAATAGTCCACCAGAGATGATCTTCTGGATAAACGTGCCAGGAATGAATGACCTCAATTTTCAATCCTTGCGCGGCGGCGGTGGCGGCGATGTGTATGGCTGTTTTTAGGATGCGTCTCGGATTTCTTTCCTTTTTGTTTTCTAATAATCGAACCGACGAGCTTCGTCGATGTGTAGCAAACAAAATATCGAATGTTCCACCGTAAAAATTAAATTATAACAATTGCGAGGCGATGCCGATGCCAGTTCCAAGCCTCCCTATCGTATCGAACGTCAATCAAGTTGACCAGCGTGCAAACCCGCGCGAATAAGATCTTTGCCCGACACAATTTGAGCGCGAGGGAAATTGCTCTTGACCACGGTAAGATTAAAGCGGAGAGATCAGTGGGGACGGGCTGAACGCGTGACGGTGACATTTATACATTAGAAACTGGATCGTTTGACATTGAGAGTGATATTCGCGTAATTATAAAGAAAGGTATCACATTTTTTTAAGTAATTTTGAAATTCTGATCGTTTGGATGATTGTCGATGAAGCAGAAAACCACTCTTGTCGATAAAAAAGTTAGCCACTATTGAACGATTATTACTTTTGACGATGTTTGTAACATTTATTAATAATAATGATTTTTTTAAATATTTTACTTTAACCAATTTAGGTACAGTACAAGGTAAGTTCATTTTGTTTTCTTGAAATGTTTATATTTTTTTAATTATATAAATTCTACGACTATTCATGATAATGGCACAATAATAAGTTTTCATAATTGAGATAAGAAACAAATTTTTTAAATAACGTTTAGAATTGAAAAATGTCTTTCTATCGTGCAAAATAATTAATGCTGAGCGAAGCGAAGTCGTTTTTCCCTTCAGTTCAATTGATTTCGGCATATTTTGTGTCAACGGTTTCTAGAGAACGACGTCACGGAATGTTCTGAATGTTTTAGGGGTTGTTGAGGGTAGTCAGCTGAAGGTCTGATTGACATATTTAACCGACCTGGTGCACCAGGTCACCGATCTGTCCCCTGTGAAAATTTACTGATGGAAAAGTTCTTAGAATTGATCAAAGAGTACGCTAGAATTTTTTTAGATTTTTCTGAATTTTTTTTTGATTTTTGAAAAAATGAATCTTACCAAAGCCAATTGCTCTAAAACGACACTTTTGTAACTTGCAAAGTTTCCCTTCCATCGTGCCGGTAACTTTCTAATGCTTTTCTCTGAGACGAGATGGCCAAGTCCAGCGAACATACATTCAGCCACGATGAAAGATAATCCGTATGGGAATAGTTCATGGTGGTGCCATAGGTTCTGCTCGACGATTGGGAAAGATTGGCACTAAAGTCGAGCAATTGCAAGAATTGCGGATTCGCTGCCAACAATCCCAACATCTGTGTCAATTCCTGACTCTGTCCGGCTTGTGCAACCGCTTGTGCGGGGACTGTTAATGTGTCGTTTGTTTGCTTGGGTTCCGTAATCACGGTTACAGGTGCCCGGTGCTTCAGATGGCTCAAATGAACTTGATGAGTAGTTAGGAGTGTGAACTAGGCAACACTTGGATAAGAAATAGATTTTCGATTAGCTCCTGAAGCAGAACTTATTATGCCAAAGGAATTAAGGAATGCCAAGTTCACAACCCTGACTGCTAATTAAGTTAATCTGCGCTATCTGCAGTGCCAGGCTATGTAGGAAAGCTTCGAATAATTTCTCGTTACTCAGGCAGTATTAGTTCTGCTCCATGATCGCGACAATAAGTTACATTTCCTGATTAGGTAATACCAAGCTCACAATCCTGACTGCTAATTTCGTTAATCTGAGCCATCTGCAGTGCCAGGCTAGATAAGCAAGTTACTTTATTATATCATATACCTTAGGTGAAATAAGTTCTGCTTCATGAGCGAGACTATCAGATACATTTTTTATCCAAGTAATGCCAAGTTCACAATCCTAACTACTCATCAAGTTCATGTGAGCCATCGGAAGCGCCATGCTATGTAAAAAGCTTATGAATAATCATATCATTTATTTCTGATCGAAGATCCATCTAATTCTGCAAGAAAATGAATTGCGGATCTTCCATCCGGAAATATAACCTCATGTACGTTTATGTTGTTAGTTTGGAGAAGTTCCAGTATATTAAAACTGTTATATTCTAATGCGAACATCAAAAAATAAATACTGTCCTCCAATCTGGGGAATAATTTTTTCATTAACTTTAATAAAATCGTATCATTAAAATCGAGATCATCTGCTGAATTCATATACTGACAAAATTCATAACGTCTATTGTCTTGATTATTAATACACTGTAATCTATACTCTGCCTCTTCAAATCGACTATCGTTAACGCTGGGTTCTGCAATCATTTTTGAAGACAAAAGTTAATAAATTAATCTTTGTAATAAAAAATATTGATCTTAACACTGCTCCATGTTTTCGTCACACTATATTAACACTTTCACAAGAGACGTTGTTGTTTAACTTTTGCGATGGTAAAAATTTTAAATCTATAACAGAATACAGTGTTGACACACTCCGACTTGACTGGAATCAGGAACTATGTTTATCAATTAACATGAAATAATAATATTTTAATGTAACCACAAACAACAACACACATAAAAAAAAACTTCTAGAATTTGTAACTCGAAAACGAAGGATTTAAGGAAAAAATGTTATAAAACAAAAAGTGTTTAGAATTGATCAAAGAATACGCGTGAAGAATTTTCGGAGCGATTTTTGGATTTTTAGATATGACCATTTTTCCAAAAATCCAAAAATGGTTCCAAAAATTCTGAAAAAGTCAAACGTATTCTTTGATCAATTCTAAGATATATTTAATTTTACTTTAAAGTTTTAGATATATAAAAAAATAACTTACTTTAGATGTGGGTATTTCTCCTTCAGGAGAAGCTCGACCCTACTCTTGAGGGTCTTCGTGCCTTGGTTGCTATGCAGCCCTCTACCTGTGACAATAGTGCATTTGCGTTTGCTGTTCGTTGGCAAGGGCGATTGGTTTTTCAGAAACTCCTTTACCAGTTCGAGAGCCTCTTCCCAGTAAAGGTAGTGCAGGTCCACGGTGTTAGCTGGACTATCAGTTAAATTCAATTGAGTACCCAGGACTAACCAACGTAGACATTTGTGCACGTACCGAAGTTTTGGTGATCCACTTTTGCCACGGCTGAATAAATTTTGAACGTGTGTTCGTAAAAGATGTTCAAAATCTAATTTGTCTCGGGAAGGGGGTAGAGGACAGCTCACCGAATAAACAACACCGATTTATTCGGATCCAAAAGTTCGAATTTTATTTATTCTCCTTTTCGAATCGGAGCGAGCTCGATTTCACTCGTCCGATGGGCCTCTATAAGCCTACAACTCATCTTTCTTGATTGCGGGTTTCGACCTCGCCCTCTAGCGGCGCAACTTAATACTAACATAACTTTATTTACAATTCTCCGGAGAGTGACATCTGCAGAGGTCAAATCTTAATTTATATCAAATTATAAATTTTAATTGCAAAGCTGTATGTAAAGGAAACAGCAACGGTTTCAAATAAACCGTGTTATTATTTTCTTTGCTCTGCACTCGATAAATTTTTCAAATACCAGACCCTTGCACTTTAACTTGATATCCCGATGTTAGAACATAATACACATACATGAATATCGCGTGAGAGGTTGAAGTCGAACTCTCAAATATCGATTTATTGTTAGAAAGTAAATTAAAAGTCACTCAACGCGTGCTAAATGTTACGTTTATGTTGTTAGTTTGGAGAAGTTCCAGTATATTAAAACTGTTATATTCTAATGCGAACATCAAAAAATAAATACTGTCTTCCAATCTGGGGAATAATTTTTTCATTAATTTTAATAAAATCGTATTATTAAAATCGAGATCATCTGCTGAATTCATATACTGACAAAATTCATAACGTCTATTGTCTTGATTATTAATACACTGTAATCTATACTCTGCCTCTTCAAATCGACTATCGTTAACGCTGGGTTCTGCAATCATTTTTGAAGACAAAAGTTAATAAATTAATCTTTGTAATAAAAAATATTGATCTTAACACTGCTCCATGTTTTCGTCACACTATATTAACACTTTCACAAGAGACGTTGTTGTTTAACTTTTGCGATGGTAAAAATTTTAAATCTATAACAGAATACAGTGTTGACACACTCCGACTTGACTTGAATCAGGAACTATGTTTATCAAGTAACATGAAATAATAATATTTTAATGTAACCTCAAACACCATATGTTTATCGTGTAACGCTCAACACCGAGGCTCGACACCAACTGCGACGCCACGTAGCACGTGGTTCGGCTTGAAAGTATTAGAATGTTGTAGAAAGTAAAAAATGTCACACACAAAATTTGAATATAAGGCGGGAGGGTAGCATGTTGATGGGTACTGAACTCAGCAGACTCGGCAGCTGTGCACGATTTACGGCCAGACGGGATCTCAACCCAAGGTCGGTTAATAAATTGTAAATAATAATAATAATTGAAAAGAAACGACTATTCGCTCTGAGCGTTACGCAGACAGAATAAGTTCTGCTCCATGATCGCAACAATAAGTTACATTTCCTAATTAGGTCCAATTCCTGGACCGCATGCTCGTCCTTTACCGACGACGTTGTCCTTATGCGTCATGATGGTGAATGTTAGATAGTAAAGATATTAATTATCGGAATGCAACAAAGAATTTATAAACGGGATAGCCGAAACACTTGTACTGTATTAATTTTACGAATAATTTGTACGACGCGAACGTTCGTTTGTAACGTTCGTGCGAACGTCAAAAATGTTTGCTCCATCAGTTGGGGGAGCGATATGATCCGGTTCGTCAGGAACATTAAGATATGTGTTTTCTTCGGCTTCACTTGAACCCAATTGATTCAGCGTGAACGCAATGACGATGTGATGTTCGTATGACGTGAAGCGTCCGTGAATTTTACGAAACATGTTTCTATGTTTTAAACATATTTCAGTTAATTTTATTTTCGCGGACTCGTCAAGATTAGCCGTTTTTAACACGTTCGTAATCTCCTCGTCGCACTTGTCGATGTGAGTAATCGTGTCCACGTTAATTTCTTCGCGTTCGTACTTCACGATTCTGTTGTGATCGTAATTCGTGTCGTTATTCGTGCGCAACTTCTTTAGCAGTCAGTACCGATTCACGCGAGGCCGCACTTGGTACGTTCTGAATTTGTGCGACGTTTTGCTGTACAATTGTAGCATTCTTGCCCTCTATTTTCTCATTAAGCAATTGTGCTACTTGTTCTTCGACGCTCATTGATTCGGTTGCTGGAGGGCAATTATTTTTGTCCGTAACATTCATGAAGTTTCGAATATCGTTCGCAGGTAGGGGTCGTCTTGGTCCTCGCGATTTGCCCAGTTTACTCGACTGCGCCGAAGCTGAAAAACGTTGAAATTTTTGTAAAATCAACGACAAACAATTTACTTAACGACTTCTGTGACATTATCGTTCAGCAGCTGCAATTTATCATTTACAGAAGAATTATTATGAAAAGAAAAAAAATTATTTATTATTATTTATTAGTGTAGTTTTGTTAAGACTTTTAATTGTGCTTTTTTAGAAATGATGTTAATTTTTTTGCAAGACCAATATCTGTTATAAATCGGTACACCCGCGAACCACCCAAATTATTTAAGTAGCCTTATTCCCTGTTACAACGAGCACGTCTCGCGCAAACGAATCAATCGAAAGCTAGGTTAGACATGAGTTCTGGATAAGAACGCGCGAAAACCGTAATTGTCCAGAACGCGTGCGATAAAAGCCACGTACGTGACAGCAACAAACAAAAGTAGAGTTTACCTGGTTCTGATTTTCTTGTATGGCCAACCATTGAGGTCGAAACTGTCCAAGTCCTTCGCGTTCTCACTGGTGAAGAAGAAGCCGAACGAGAAATTGTTGACTGGGTGGCGGCTTTAGTGTCGGGCAGGAACGCGACCGCCACCGCGGTCGAGGCGAAGGAGATGATGGTGCGGAAGTGGGGAAAATCATCTGATGAAACTTATTTTCTTCATCGGGAGTTAACTCCTGATCAAGAAGTTTTACCACCTCCGACGCTCGTAGGTAGACCTTCGTGTCCTCCGGACCAGCGAGGATTGCCTCCACGCACTCCAAAGGTTCGGAGAACGCCTCGACGTTCTCTAGGGGTTCGGAGATCAGCGAAGTCTGGCTAAGCCTACCCACGTACGTTCTCAGAAGTTGAAGGGGCGCTAGTCTCACTCGCATTTCCTCTTCCTCAAAATCTTCCTCGAGATCTTCCTCAAGATCTTCCTCACGATCTTCATGAAGAACTTCATGCACCTCTTCCTCGTAGCGACTGACCTCTGGGAAATCATGGCGACAAGCCACGTAATTGATGCAGGGCAACGAAGCCCTTGAATTCCGGCTTGTCCGTGTAATGTTTCACCTGGCTTTTCATCTCCATGAGCGGGTGGGGTTGTACGCTGGTGCGTGCCACACGTAAAACGGCGGGGGACACCTCAACATTGTCCTTAATGAGCTGAAGGAACAAGATTTTGTCCGCGGCTGGTTTACCCTTTTGTACTTTACATTTGCTCAAGTATAGTCATGGCCACCACGGAGACTGTCTGTGCTTGGCCATCATAAGTTGGCTGACAGCGTAGACATTTTTTTGTTCCTTGTGCAGGACCACCGGAATATTGCCTTTCGACATCGTTGCTTTCCCTTTTTTTTTGTAAAGCCACAGTAGATGCAGGAGAAGGAACAAGTTCCAATTTCATCAAATTAAAATTGGTCAATTAATGACAATAAAATTTTAAGCATTTCTACCAGGATATTCTAAATCATTACATCAAATTTCTAATTCTACAGTTTTTACATACCGAACTTCCCGGTTTTGTTTTCACATTTTTGGATTTTTTGACTGGAATGTCCTGGAAATTATACATAATTTAGTTGTTTTATAATTTAATTACAATTAGAACTAGTTGAAGTGAGAAAATATACAATATTGTCAAACACTCAGCTAGAAAAATTCAAGAGATAAATCGAGTGATTGTTATTCCGATTAATCATGTGATTTTTTGTTCATTTCTAAAAACGCTCAAAAATCATTAATAACCCCTACGGAAATTTTCGTTCGTAAATAACTTTTATAAACTGTAATAAACATATAAAAACTTTTAACTGAAATAAACAGCGTGATTTTAGACTACTTATAAATGTATATAAAAGTTTATAAAAGTTTTAGAAATTTAATAACTTTTAATAACAGTTAATAAAAGTTAAAAAACTTTTTTTAAAAAGCCCATTTTTACGCGAACGTTGAAACCGAAACGGAAAAACCTAAAAAAACGGCTTACAAACTATATAGCACTTTGAAAAGTTGATGATTTCTTCCCAAAAGCCAATTTCAATGAGTGATGTTTTTTTTATTCGTTTTCTTTAAATCAATATCACCTACATAAGACACTTTGGAAATTAAGGCATCAGCAATTTTTTGCTCGTAATTCGTTGAAATTTATCAATCCGACAAAAACCTTTCACCTCAGTGGGGTTTTTCGGAGTTGGATATTCGTGGATTGACACGACTTTATTTGATCAATTGTCAAGCCTTGTGGTTTCAAAATGAATCCGACGAAACGAATTTCTTTTCGTACTGGCTCGAACTTTGCTAAATTCCCCGTCACTTCTTCTTCTTCGATACGCATGAACAGCTCATCGATGTCTTGCGAATGATCGTTGGCGATACAATTAACCCATTAAGTCCCAAAAGGACGTTTTTTTGACACTTATTTCGGTCGCTGTATTTTTGATGAAACAGGGGTTAAAAAATATGCGAGTAGCCTGTTCTTATGTAAAATTTAATGCCCTTTTAGAATCTGAGCTCAGATTTTTAAAAAAATGATCAGGTCAAAAGTTATGCTTGATTTTATCCAAAAAAACATGATTTTGAAAAAAAAATTTTTTATTTTTTGATTTTCAAAACGGAAAGCATTTAAAATCTCATGGTTTTCGTACAAATATCGCATCCTCGGTGTCTAAACTAAGAGTAAGAGGGGTTCCGACTCGAAAAATTAAAGTTTAAACAAACAAAATGGTGGTCGGAACGCGAAAAAATTAAAAAAAACTTCTAGAATTTGTAACTCGAAAACGAAGGATTTAAGTAAAAAATGTTATAGAACAAATAGTGATTGGAATTGATCAAAAACTACGCGTGAAGAATTTTCGGATCGATTTTTGGATTTTTAGATATGACCATTTTTCCAAAAATCCAAAAATGGTTCCAAAAATTCTGAATAAAATCGAACGTATTCTTTGATCAATTCTAAGATATATTTAATTTTACTTTAAAGTTTTAGATATAAAAAAAAATAACTTACTTTAGATGTGGGTATTTCTCCTTCAGGAGAAGCTCGACCCTACTCTTGAGGGTCTTCGTGCCTTGGTTGCTATGCAGCCCTCTACCTGTGACAATAGTGTATTTGCGTTTGCAGTTCGTTGGCAAGGGCGATTGGTTTTACAGAAACTCCTCAACCATTTCGAGAGCCTCATCCCAGTAAAGGTAGTGCAAGTCCACGGTGTTAGCTGGACTATCAGTTAAATTCAATTGAGCGCCCAGGACTAACCAACGTAGACATTTGTGCACGTACCGAAGTTTTGGTGATCCACTTTTGCCACGGCTGAATAAATTTTGAACGTGTGTTCGTAAAAGATGTTCAAAATCTAATTTGTCTCGATGAGTCTGAAAAAAAAAAATTTATCGAGGTGCAATAATTATAAATTTTAATTGCAAAGTTGTACGTAAAGGAAACAGCAACGGTTTCAAAAAAACCGTGTTTTTATTTCCTATAAAAAAATATCTTACTTTAGATGTGGGTATTTCTCCTTCAGGAGAAGCTCGACCCTACTCTTGAGGGTCTTCGTGCCTTGGTTGCTATGCAGCCCTCTACCTGTGACAATAGTGCATTTGCGTTTGCAGTTCGTTGGCAAGGGCGATTGGTTTTTCAGAAACTTCTTTACCATTTCGAGAGCCTCATCCCAGTAAAGGTAGTGCAAGTCCACGGTGTTAGCTGGACTATCAGTTAAATTCAATTGAGCGCCCAGGACTAACCAACGTAGACATTTGTGCACGTATCGAAGTTTTGGTGATCCACTTTTGCCACGGCTGAATAAATTTTGAACGTGTGTTCGTAAAAGATGTTTAAAATCTAATTTGTCTCGATGAGTCTGAAAAAAAAAAATTTATCGAGGTTCAATAATTATAAATTTTAATTGCAAAGTTGTACGTAAAGGAAACAGCAACAGTTTCAAAAAAACCGTGTTTTTATTTCCTATAAAAAAATATCTTACTTTAGATGTGGGT
Source organism: Trichogramma pretiosum (assembly GCF_000599845.2). Classification (NCBI taxonomy): domain Eukaryota; kingdom Metazoa; phylum Arthropoda; class Insecta; order Hymenoptera; family Trichogrammatidae; genus Trichogramma; species Trichogramma pretiosum. The sequence continues at coordinate 438,881 of NW_019640807.1, forward strand.
ATTTCTCCTTCAGGAGAAGCTCGACCCTACTCTTGAGGGTCTTCGTGCCTTGGATGCTATGCAGCCCTCTACATGTGACAATAGTGTATTTGCGTTTGCAGTTCGTTGGCCAGGGCGACCCTCTGGTCAGTAAATTACCTTTTTAGGTATATTTGTGATGGAAAAATGACTTCCAGACATCAGTTTCTCTTGTGCCAATATTTCAGTGTTAATAAACACAAATTTGGCCTCTTTTGTGATGATCTTATTTTGTATGATGCGTTCTATACGATCGTCACTGTCTTCGTATGGTATGATTTCTGCTTCAGGCAAGAGGAGCTTCAACAAATCAGCAATGTTGCTGAAGCAATTTAATTCATTACTCTTGATTTCAAAGATGCGTCGTAAAAAATACTGAAGCGGTCTTCATAGGACTTAATGGTTAAGCCTTTTTTTAAATAATCTACGACTGCTTCCGGAAAATTTATGTCCCTGTCAATAAGTTTTTCAAAATACTCTTTCACACTGGATGACTTTCTTGCTGCGCTGGTGAAGATTTCTAATAACGTATCCCTGTCGATAAAGATAAGATGATAAATCAGCTCAAAAGTCATCCGCCTAATCACCTGTAAAATCATCTGATAAATCGTTCCAAAACATCATCTGATGTTGAATCATAATTAGATTCGAGCAACTTTTGTTCGGAAATATTTCAATTTCATACCTTTACCCAAGTAAAATTTTTTGGCTGGATTTGACCAGCAAATCTTAAATGCCGAGCCGAAAATTATGTATTAACCAAAATTTGACATTGTTAACGTTATTTTAATCGAAGACACAACTCACGTTAATTTATAGTGAGTGAAAAATTTTAAATTTTTTTACGGAAGCTAGGCTTGAACCGATGATCAGTCGGTTACAATCAGTCGGTTCATCCCAGTAAAGGTAGTGCAGGTCCACGGTGTTAGCTGGACTATCAGTTAAATTCAATTGAGCGCCCAGGACTAACCAACGTAGACATTTGTGCACGTACCGAAGTTTTGGTGATCCACTTTTGCCACGGCTGAATAAATTTTGAACGTGTGTTCGTAAAAGATGTTCAAAATCTAATTTGTCTCGATGAGTCTGAAAAAAAAAAAATTTATCGAGGTGCAATAATTATAAATTTTAATTGCAAAGTTGTACGTAAAGGAAACAGTTTCAAATAAACGGTGTTATTATTTCCTTTGCTCAGCACTCGATAATTTTTTCAAATACCAGACCCTTGCACTTGAACTTGATATCCCGATGTTAGAACATAATACACATACATGAATATCGCGTGAGAGGTTGAAGTCGAACTCTCAAATATCGATTTATTGTTAGAAAGTAAATTAAAAGTCACTCAACGCGTGCGAAACGGCATATGAGTAAATCTCGTGAAATTTTTATTTTTAAAGCACACTTGTTGATTTTTTCTCGGGGACTTACAATAACGATTCAAAAACCTGAAAAAAACAGTGCCCATCAAATTTGTGTGAGGGCCTTCGAGGATTTGAAAAAGTACGTGTTAAAACTAAAATATCAATTTTTTGAGATTTAAAGTAACTTTTTCTAAAATTGATGGTTATCGAGTTAAAAACGAATGTGATATGTCACAAATCATTTGGAAAAAAAATGTTCTCGAGAATCATCCCAATATAGTGCATGATAAGTTTAAACCTTATTTATTACGCGCTGTCATCTGTTTTTTTCGATAACTCTAATAACTCTGAGTTATTTCTTTTTGTTTTTTGTTGCTCTTTATTTATTCAGTTGCAGCAACCAAGAGTGGTAGATCCACCCGCTCCATTCCCGGCAAATTAGTTGGCCAGGAAACGGTTCCGGATAACATCGTAACCAGGACGATGAAAATTTGGAATGCTTGTTTCCCCAACACCAACTATCCGGGCTTTGCGGTGTTTCTGGAGAAGAACATGAAAAATAATTATGGCATCACAAACTTTACCAAGTGGACCGTGAAAATTTCCACTTACTTACATGAGACCTTGGGTTCGGAAGCGATGGATTCAACTATTGCACATGAATTAATTCATGTGTACTTGTGGTACATTGACTCTCCGAATCCATGGGATCATGATGAACACGCAAGTAACCCACAAGTAACTAATAAAATAAAAATGTTTTCGAGAATCATCTCAATATAGTGCATGATAAGTTTAAACCTTATTTATTACGCGCGCGTCGGCGGCCCGCTTAGGGTCCCGTGTGATAACACCGTTGCACGCGTTGCCAGTGGGCAAAAAGCGTTTGCTTCACAATCGTCAATCTCTCAATATAAGCTTCTCCTCTCTCAGTCGCTTATGGGAGCGACGCTTACGAGCAGACGCCACCTAGCCGTGTGAAACACAAACAGCAATATATATTTACGAGGCTATTCATCTTTATCTTTTAACCGATGCCATGTGCATGAGTTGTGGTCTTGGCTTATACGTACAATGTGTGTTGTGACCTAGTACTTACTACACGAACTCACGGCCCTTGTCGGCCACGCTGGTCCCTTTTGTCGTCGATCCGTCCGTCCGTCGTGAGTTCTCCACTTGACACCTATATAAAATAGCAACACAGGGGCTCGGGCTCAATCATACAATAACTATTACAACCACGAATTCAATTAATAAGGCGGTTTATTCATCGCTATAGCTATACATAGCCGAATCGGCCCGAGGACATCGTCGCTGGCGCTCTCGCACGGTGACACGTCGAGCGCGAGGCCTAGAAGAGGAAAACACCGAAACCAGAAAGCTCGTTGCCCGACTCACCACCGTCGCGATGTGTTCTCGGGGGTTGCTGGTCTTCTAGCTGGGGTTCCTCCTGCAACACAAGTAAAAACCGTTGAGCCCGGGTGCCTCGTCGTCCTCTCCTCACGTGACGATGATCGGCTCCCCTGTTCGGCCGCCGGAATGTACACACATTCTTTACGCACTCGAGCTCTCGTCGAGCCGGCCACACTCCTCACGAAGAGGGCTTAGGGTGATCTCACCCGTGGAGCTCGACCAAGAGTCGACTTAAACATCCAGAGGGTCGTCCTGGATGTCGCGCTCACACACACTGTGTAATCTCACACACACCGTACTCTCACGCACGACTTACACAAAGTCGAGATTCTCGCGTACACTGTACGATCGTACGAACTTGCCAGTTCGTAGGCAACTGATTTGTCCTTTCTCACGCGACGTGTTGACAAGCTGTCTACGGTCTTCTTTCCATCGATCGTCGCGCTCACTCACATAAAAATATAAATACGACCATGAAATACTTTTCTACTTTTAAATTACTATTGGCCGACGACAACGATCACACAGGGCTCGCCGGGCCGCCGAGCATCTGATGCACTTACTGCATCACAGTGTATGTAGCCGATTGCTAGAAGTGCATCACGTGGGTTTCTTTTGTCATCCACTGATGCTGTGTGGGGGTCCGGCGTCTTCTCTCTCTCTGCTCTGCTCACCGTCGACCCGCGTGATGCTGTGAGTGGGAGACTCGCGGATCTGCTCTCGCATATGTAAATTAGCTTGACGCGGGAAGGGGAAAACGCGAGTGCGTCGGGACTCTCTTCTCCTCGAGCGCTTGTACTGAGTGCTCGTGCGCACTGTATGGTGGCGTGTTGCCACACTTGCAGGCGCAAGTCGAAAAATACGTTGCACTATATGATTGGTAGATCATGCACTTCCACTTCTTATCAGTAGGTGAATTTGGAACCGATAATAATTTTATTTCTTCTGGATTCATCAAGAAACGACCGATAATATTTAACTTACTTAATTAAGTTATTTCTCTAATATCAGCAAGTGTGTTCGAGGTGATGAGAGGAGATGAGGAGAGAATTAATCAACTGTGAAAAACTCTGTGTTGAGAATAAAAACCGTTGTAATTTATTAAGATTCGAGTAAGAGAATATTGCTAGGCTTTGCCTGTTGCTAGCTGAGCGTTCTCTTCGAGACTAACTTATACACTACAATAACAAGACTTAAACTAAGAGTACTATTTACACTATTTACAATTTCAAAGGTGTTTGCCGCGTAGATTTATTCACAATCCGGAACAAAGTGCAAAGTTAATAAAAAAAGACTTATTATGCAGCACACCATTTTCATTGTTAGGAGTTAACCATGAAAATGTGAAGAATTTAGATTTTTTTTGCTTATATAAATTAAAATTCGTAATAAAAATATTATCTGTATTGCTACACTTGGACAGTATTGCTTGCCCTGAACAAACTCCACTAACTGGATTCTGTGATATCATATTTAGCAGAGAAGATTTTATTTTGGCACTTTCGAATGTACTTCCCGCTAACAAGTAAAACCTACTTCCAATGTTGAATGAACAATCAACACATTCTCCTGTTGAAGCTCTAGTGACCTTGCCGTGCTTGTGATGTTCCACTAGCTTGTCACTAAAATCTATTGGATATCCTTCTTCCTCAAATATTCCTTCTATCAACATATGACAAAATAAAGGCATATTTAAAAGAATCTTCATTTGCATTTTACACTGAGTAGGATAATTTACAACATAAAACAGCGATCAGATACATCAATCATTTAAATTGCTCTTGAGCAAATTTAAATGGAAGATTGAGTGTAGAGGAGTTGTGTTTTGCTTTGATGCTCCTGTAACACAGAGGATGGTAATACAAATGAAACTAGACTCTGTCCGTCCGAGCGAGCACACATTTGGTAGTATAAGTGCCTACCCTGTCGATAAAGATCAGATGATAAATCAGCTGAAAAGTCATCTGCCTAATCACCTGTAAAATCATCTGATAAATCGTTCCAAAACATCATCTGATGTTGAAACCTAATTAGATTCGAGCAACTTTTGTTCGGAAATATTTCAATTTCATACCTTTACTTAAGTAAAATTTTTTGGCTGGATTTGACCAGGAAATCTTAAATGCCGAGCCGAAAATTATGTATTAACCAAAATTTGACATTGTTAACGTTATTTTAATCGAAGACACAACTAACGTTAATTTATAGTGAGTGAAAAATTTTAAATTTTTTTACGGAAGCTGGGCTTGAACCGATGATCAGTCGATTGCAAGCCAAGCTCTCTACCACTTGAGCTATGCATCAATGATATTTCATGCAATAATAAAAAGGTAAACAAATATAATTTGTGTATGTTTATCAATTAATATCTATGATAAGACAGAATATAATTATAAGTTAATAATTTTGTGTTTATGAGTCAACATATATTTATTTTTTTCGCCCTTAGTCAGGCTCTCGAATATTAGTCCCTGTAATAATTATTTGAATACCAGTTGCCATTCGATGAAAAAGTGATATTAATTTTGCTTTGAACGAGTTTTAGTCAAAAAATTTTTTATGAAAAAAACTTATTTTTAAACCTATATTTTTAATTGCGTTTTTTTATTAGACTCAGCCCAGCTCATTAATAAGTACAATAACCAAAATTTCATTGAAAATTATTGTTTTTTTCTTGAATAGGATCGAAAATATGTCTACATTTTTTTTCAAAAACTCCCTCAAAGCAGAATTAATATCACTTATTTATAAATTGGCTACTGGTATTCAAATAATTATATTCTGTCTTATCATAGATATTAATTGATTAATGAACAGAAAAAAACATACACAGATTATAATAGTTTACCTTTTTATTATTGCATGAAATATCATTGATGCATAGCTCAAGTGGTAGAGAGCTTGGCTTGTAACCGACTGATCATCGGTTCAAGCCCAGCTTCCGTAAAAAAATTTAAAATTTTTCACTCACTATAAATTAACGTTAGTTGTGTCTTCGATTAAAATAACGTTAACAATGTCAAATTTTGGTTAATACATAATTTTCGGCTCGGCATTTAAGATTTGCTGGTCAAATCCAGCCAAAAAATTTTACTTGGGTAAAGGTATGAAATTAAAATATTTCCGAACAAAATTTGCTCGAATCTAAGTATGTTTCAACATCAGATGATGTTTTGGAACGATTTATCAGATGATTTTACAGGTGATTAGGCAGATGACTTTTCAGCTGATTTATCATCTGATCTTCATCGACAGGGAAGGTTCAGATCAGAGTTATCTAGGTGGGAGTCTTGGATAGGTGTCAAAGTCTTAAGAAAAGTATCCTTTATCGGCTAAGTTTTGTGGAAAAAAATTCATTTTATTTTTGAGTAGGATTTTTGTCCCCTTTCCATTGCATTTTTCAAAACTACAAAATTTTGATTATTCTTTAAGATACTACTTGCATGTATAATAAATATAATAAATGATGTGAAGGTTAACTCTATGTCATTGTAATGAAAAAAATTCACAATCGACAATTAAAATTATAAAACACTTTAAAAAATGAAATTATAAAATTTGTCAAAATTATTACTACTACATATCGTCGACATTTCACCGGGGTATCCTCAGGCCTTTTCAAAGCAAGATCGACAGTCACAAAGCTTGTAATCATACACAATTTAAGATTTTCTAGTAAATTCTGTTCAATTTCTCAGTGTCCTCTTTCTTTTTGAGCGTCTGCTTTTGATGAGTCATGCACAACATTTTAGCGATGAGCTGTCGGTTAAATTTGGATTCGCAGTCAAAGATTTTTATATTATTCCGTCCATTTAATATTGGCGCAGGCGCACGACTGACCCTTTGCATCATTATTTTTTTTTTCATCGATACGGACACCCAACTTCATCTTTGTCTCACTGACATAGGTCGACAGGCATATAGAACATTTGAACATGTTTGCCAGCCCTATTTTTTTCACAAAATCTATTTGGTCTTTTCCAAGTCTTATAATTGATTTTCTAGCTATGGGCACTATAAAAAAATGTTAAAAGATGTGGTCCTGAATATTATGGACAAAAGAGCTGCAAATTATGATGACAGTTGATCAAATTTATCACAAAACAACGTATTTGTATGAGAACACATTTTTCACTTTTGATAATATGTATCGACAAAATTTGGAACCCCTATGGGCTCACCAGTGTTGGGATTTATGCCAATATCGAAATGGAAAACTTGAAGAATACTTGACTGAAGATTTTAAAAGATAAGAGACATTCATGGACGTTTTACCATCGATACGTCAATATTACTATCCTTCTCAATAATAAGGACAAGGTGGATTTAGTATTGCATGTATTCAACAATTTAAAACAAAATCAATTTTCTTGACATGAAGCTAATGGTGAAAAACTAATGAACTATCCCTGACTGGTTTTTATAACCGACTAACACATCCAGAATTATGATCCAGTTGACGATGCAATATTACTACTTGAAACCCGCTTCCATGAAAAAAAGTTACGAATGGAGCGAAGTTTTTATGAATTAACGAATTCCCAAATTTTATAATAAATAACATAGCTATAAAAATGCACAAAATTTGGTTAGAAAGAAATGTACAAAGAACAGCATTTGGCAATAACTAAAATATTTCAAAGTCACTCGACAATTCGTGAGGTGAAGCAAAAAACTAAAGATTGACGTATTATTCTTTTGTTATAGTGACCACGATGAACGCTCAAACTTTTTGTCTCTCGCCAAATCGATGAAAACTTTAATCTACGCACGAGAAAAAAAAACAAAACCATATTTCCCTTACCATCTGTTGCCTTTCTACGAAAAAGTTTCTACTTGGCTGAAGCAATTTAATATTAAGACAGTGCCTGTGGCTAATAAATCAATTATAAAACTTGAAAAAAACCGAACAGATTTTATGGATAAAACAGGACTGGTATATATGTTGAAGTGTTCTATATTCCTATCGACATATGTAAGTGAGACAAAGAGAAAGTTGGGTATCCGTATCGATGAACAAAAGAAAAGTGATGCAAAGGATCATTCGTATCTCTGCGCCAATATGAAATGGGCTGGAATAATATAAAAATTCTTGACTACGAATACAGTTGAAGATGCATCACTCAAATGTTGTATATAAATTATCAAAAGCAGACGCTCAATAAGTAAGAGAACACTAAGATATTGAACGGGATTTTCAAGAAAATCTTTAAAATGCCAGGAGATACACCGGTGAAACACCGGTGATATATGGCCGATTCTCTGTCAACTCAACAGGTCAAATATTTTTTTTACATCTAATACGATGAAAATATTGTTTGGGATGTTAGGAATGTACAAAAAAATTTATAGAGCGATTGGGGCCTTCTATCACCCTATCTAGTTAAGCTAAAAGCAAGAAAAAATTTAACTAATTTTTTCCATGACAAGGATACATCTAGGGGAAAAAAGTTACTGAAAAAAAGTTCTTGAAATTGTTTAAAGAACACTCCTGAATTTTTTCAGAATTTTTCGAATAATTTTGGATTTTTTGAGTTTCATCATTTTCCGAAAATTCAAAAATTTTCTCGAAAAATTCTGAAAAAATTCAGGGTTGTTCTTTGAACAATTCTAAGAACTTTTTTTATATAACTTTTTTTTCTTAGATGCATCCTTGTCATGTAAAAAAATTGGTTTAGCTTATATACGGTCTTTTTTCTACAAAGCGCCATTTTGTTAAGAAAAATGTTCAATTTTGATATTATGGATATTGGGCTTTTTAGTTTACATCCCATGGACACCTTTAATGTGCTCGGGACCTATGTATCAAGCCTATTTCTGTTTTAAAATTCGAGTTGAAAACGATTTTTTTTTTCAATTCGTGTTTTTTTTTTGTTTAATTGTTTATAACTTTTGAACAATAATTTTAAGATTAATTTTGAAGCCATATTCGAAAAGGGCATTAAATTTTCCGTTAGAAACATGCACTCGTTAATTTTTAGTAAAATTCGGAATGGTAAAGATATTTGCCTGAAGTTCAGTTAAAAAAAGTGTCCGTCTGGGCGCTAATGGGTTAAAGAGCACAAAATTACCTTTAATTTGGTGTATATAGAAAGTCTCTAAGTCTTCTAGAACCGAAGATCCGAAACTTGTGATTGTGGTGCAGCCACTCACAGAACCGCCACCAATCATGAATGTGACCGACTACTGGTTTCATTGTTTATTAGTTCAATTATCACGGCACTAATGACTTGAAAAAACAAGATGAAGGTAGAGAGAGAGAGCACGAGATCAATGTTGAGAGAGAGCTCGAGATGTATCCATGGAGGCAGCCAGAACTGTAATGAACGATGTATTGCCATCTACCGCGCTCTGCGCGGCGATCATCGCTTCAACGGTTCGCTGACTTAAATGATTATTAATGTTTATTGTTGTTTGATTTTTAAATGTTACAACGTAGAAAGTGAAATATAACATGTTTACATCATATTGGCTCGCAAATCGTTATACGCGACCAACGCTGCTGTATGATTCATTAAGGCTTTTCTTCTTTCTTCCTCGTTGGGCATTCTGAGTATCATCTCTACGTGTTTATTGCCATTGTATTTACGTAGAGCCGTATAGGGTACATCTTCTTCTATGGTGCGAAGCGGGTCTTCTGCGATTAATACTTTGACCGTCCTTTTGTTTGGCAATTTATCAATTACAATCACCGTACCTTTGTTTATATTGCGGTAATTAACAACGTATAGTTCATTGAGTTTCACTTGGCGAATGTATAATGCCTTGATTTAGTATGAGTATAAAGTGCTCTACGTTTTCTTATGTGTCGCGGCACGTTATTTTGTTCAACATTTTGTTGTTCAGGCAAGTCCGGTTCGTCTTCCGGTTGATTTCCTTCATCTGCATCATCATGTGGAGCGTCATGATCGTATTCATCATCGTTATCAACATCAATGTCCACCGGATTTAAAAATTGATTTGCCAAAGCATTGGCATCGCGGTGCATATTCTCCATTAGATCAGCATTTGGATCTTCTTCCGGAAGATTGTTAGGTTGCGCGACCGGTGGTACCAAATCAGCAATCGGTGCATCCGGTATTAATATTTTGAATCTCAATTATTCAATAAACACCAACGCTCGATTCTGTCCATATAGAGATGATGATGATCATGATTAGGATTAGGCATATATGAAATGAGGTGACTCACGAAACAGATATATACAAAATAACAAAAATAAGGCTTTATTCATATAAAAATATGGGACAAATTAATATTTAATCCTCATATTTTATAATTACAGAATTTAACACTGGCTTGTCTTAAATGAATGAAATGATGATACATAATTTTTCAAGGCAAGTCAAGGTTTTGTAAAGTGATTGTAACAACTTTGCCAAGTTATTTTATTTTATTATAAAATGAATTAATTTATGTGCAGAGTTTTTCTGTAAATTTATAACAATTATTCGGAAATTTTCTATGTTCATCTGGATGGTAAGTAGAAAATCGTTTGTTCCAGATTGCATGTACTGCTTCATCATCCTTTGCTTTTAACAAGCTACATTCAACTACTGCAGTGTTCAGCACTTTCATAGCATCATTGTATATTTTTTGTAACTGATCATCATCCTTATCATAATGCTTTAATATATTGTAGTATACATCGATTGATTCAAAATAGTTTTGTTGTTCAAATAGTTCTTTTGTTAGAATATGCCAAGCTTCAATTATATTTTTTTTTACATTATCTGTATTTTTTTAACAATAGCCATTCGGCTATGATTCACGGATCAATAATAACAAAAAAAATAAAACAATTTGGCGTCAATGCCTGATTATCACTTCTGCCTGTGCGGCGATCAAAACAACTCAAAAATATAAAAAAAAACTACATATTTGGCCTAAACAAAAAAAAACAAAAAGACTCAGCACTCGGCTGCACTATTATCGTGAGTACGGAAACTCCTCGTACTTCACATACGCGTTGCGTTCATTAGGCCAAATTAAATAAATAAACAAAAACACAGAGGCTAAGAATTAATGAGGCGGCGCAACATACACCGACGACTACAGCGACTCTGCTACGCACACAATTACTGCGCCTCACTGAAAGAAATTAAACAAATTAACATCGTCACATACATAAATATAACAATATTAGGCCAAATTCCAATCACCTAGTTCTTAGACACTCCTAACGGCGGAAGCTGCGGGTCTTTCCTTCGGTGAGGAACCGCTGCCACAGTGGGGAACAGGTCGGGCATCCTTCCATTTATAACCTCATATCTTACCCCGACGTACCTCGTCGGTTATGTGTGTCCCTTGGCTTATGGATCCGTCCTGTACGTCCAGGGTCAACCTGTGGAAGGCATGCAATACGGGAGAAGGATATTACCACTCACACATTCTCGCATAAATAACGACACGCGATATTCTATTTCAAAGAAAGCAAATAATAACGATTTATTATTACGAAACTACAACAGGTCTCGGAGAGAGCGAGACCGGACCATCGGTGGCTCTCTAACAACGTAGCTCTCTCGAGCGGTATCGAGTACAACGACACAAGATTTAGGCAGACAACGGTCGCGCCGTTCGCTCACCGCCTCGCTGGTTGATGGTCCTCTGGTTGGCTCGGTCCCTGTAACAGATGTTGCAATGTGATGACTTAGTGTAGCCCGGCTTCCCGCACCAGCAACAATAGCGGCGCTTCACGGGATCCGGGCAATTGGAGTGACTGTGCCCACTCCCCACTGCCCCACAATTCCAGCACCCAAGTCGAATGGTGCCTAACGCCTGCAAATTGACCCGCGGCTCTGGCTCGTCCCAACGAGGACGATTTTCCGGCGGCCAATTGAGCTCTCGGACCGCGATCTCACTCTCTCCGGTCGACCCGATCTCCGTCGCGATCGTCGACTCCGACCTCGACGACCGTTCCGTTGACGGTCCTTCCTCGGCCAATCCTCCAGCAACCTCTTCGGCAGCCATCACCTCGTCCGGTGCGGCCAAATCTTCCACGGCCGGCTCGATAGCGGCTACGCCGGGCAGCACGGCACCAGGCTCCTCCCTCTCCCTGGCCTGCACCTCCTCCGCCTCGTTGTCACTGACAGGAAAGCGCATGCGGACTGTGAGGCAGATGTGGTGGCCTCCACGGTAATATGCCCTGGTACTACTACGGCAAGAGCGCCGGAATGGGCGAGAGTCCCCGTTGCCGTCGGGAAACTCGCCGTTCTCGTCCATTCCCCGGACGTCGAGGATACCGGAACTTCACGCTCCTTGTCCGGCTGCGTTCCGTCAGGTCTTCTCTTGGACGTTTTCCTAGTCCTGGCCACATTTTCAACTGCTGCAGAAATATTTTCATGATTACTATCTTTGACCTTATCTCGCAGTCGCCGTGAACCTGTATACTTCTTCAAGTCGTTGACATGTACTTTAGTAATTTTTTCCCGATTTATTTTTCACGTCATATACTAACGGCGAATAAACTTTAACGATTTCACAAGGCCCTACAAATCTTGGCTAAAAAATAAAATAAAAACATATTAAATGAAATAGTCCATTATTTTTAACATGCGTTTAAAAAAAAGGGTAAAAATGACTTACATATTCTGGTCAATGATGTTCGAGTTATCACTGAGATCGGCGCTAACCTCACTATTCGCAGTCGTAACTGTCATTTTGACTGCATCATCCCCCGATGACTTTTCGCGCGTCGCTGCCGAAAATCCCATCCGAGTCGCGCGTTGTAAACTAGTAACAGATCGTGTGTGATTCCTTTCCATAATTTGTTACAGGAATACGGACTAGAGCGCATGCCGACCCAGTACATCCGCAGACCCGTGTACCACGACGCCGACAAAGGTAAAATAAGTCTTACTATTCTTTCATTCATCACACTCATTTCGCCACACACTTTGCGACACCTGATCAAGCCTCTTACGACAGTAATCAGCGAGCAAACATGAGAGTCACCGTCCAGCTCAAGACAATTAACCGATCAAACTTGTATTTTCCGAAAATAGTAATTTACGCGATTTGTATATTCAATAAACATTCTATTCATTTCCATACATACACTGATATTCACAATTATTTACTTGATATTTACATTTGCTCTTGTTAATTTGTATCGATTTTTACTTATGATTATTTACACAAAAATAGCTTCACCGTCCCCGAGCGTCCTACCCACCACGATCAGCTCATTGCATCTCTCAATGCCCGTTTCTGGGTCAGTACGCTGCTTAACCCATTAACGACCAAACTACTTGATTTTTTTGTTGGTTTTCGCAGCGATTTTTTTTGTAGTTTGAGGCCTCCAAAAAGTTTCGTATGGACCTATTTCGATGTACAATTTAATGTCCTTTCAGAAACTGAGCTCAAAGTTTCGATTCTTTGCTTAATAAAAAAGTTATGGCTACTTATACGGAAAAAAACGTAAAATTTTGAGCTCAGTTTCTGAAAGGACATTAAATTTTACATCGAAATAGGTCCATACGAAACTTTTCGGAGGCCTCAAACTACAAAAAAAATCGCTGCGAAAACCAACAAAAAAATCGAGCATTTTTGTCGTTAATGGGTTAAAAGGTCAAGAGTAACGCTCTAGATGCGCTCGATCTTGAAAATGAGACGGCGAAAATTTCCCACTATTTCATCACTTTCTTGTGCGCGCGCTGATTTTTCAATCAGTGCGACAAAGAAAAGTTTTTCAATTAACGGACACATAAAATCCAACTCTTTAATTTCTACTTATATTACTTCTGATTGCTTAAGACACAATTTTTTTGATTTTTCATATTTCCAGCAGATCTTCTTTTTTCCGTTTTCGTCTTCGTATCTTCAGTATCATTATAACTTTCAAGATGATGGTCTATCTTTGAATCAACAGACTTTTTAAATTATTTTATGTCTTTTTTTATTGATGCTTCTGAGTATATAATGGTACCACTTTCGTGTAGATTCGTCCCTATATCATCTGTTTCATCTGCTTTATATACACCGGAAATCATGAGCTCCAGATAACTGTCTTTTTTATCCTCTTCCATTAGAATCGGGTCAGCCTGTATTTTCATCATTTCTGTTATGCAAGCATTTATATCAATCTTTTTGGATTTTTACATCTATTCTGCATTGTTCAATTTCAGCTTCACTTCTATTTTGGAATATGTCTTTGATGTATTGAGTTGGTATGCTTATGTCGTTACGAAAAATATCCACGATGCAATCCAATGCGCTCATTTTATGCTCTTGAATTTCTCTTACTTCTTTCGTGACGGCAATCTCACAGAATTCTATTGAATATTTATAAATTTGTCTTATTTTGTTAATAGTTTCTGTATGAATTGGTCCATCATTTATTTTGGCGAGTTCCTAAAATTTCTTGGGCGATTTTAAAAATATTCCAATGACTTCCAGCTGATTTGTTTCGAATAATAAAGAATAATCAAATAATTCTGACAAATTGATCGAGTATTGTTTATTTGTGCTTAGAATATCACCATCATTATCACGGTTTTGAGAGTACTTGAAATATTTGGGTGTTGAATACTATTATAAACAGAGAAATTTGTTATAAATATGCAATCTTCATCTGCGCACTTAGCAGTTTGAACTGGCTTTCTCCGAGCAATTCTACTATTTCTCATATAATAATGAAATGGATCTTATCTATAATTTCACTGGATGATGTAACCTTGTAACTTACTCTGACGTACCTTGTCGGTTACGTAGTCCGTTTGGCTTATGGGTCCGTCCATCTACGTCCGGGGTCTACCTATAAGAATCATGCAACGCGGGAAGGGAAGATAGTCACACACATTCATTCGTAAACGACAACTCTCATCAGATACTATTTTAACAATCAAAAATAACGGTTTATTAACTATTATAAACTACATGAGCCTCGGAGAGGGAAGCCGGACCGTCGACGGCTGACGCGACAACGTAGCTCTTGATGAGCGTGCCAGACAACAATAATACACGAGTTATAAGACGGCCTAGCCGTACTGCTCACCGCATGATCATCCTCCGGGTATCGTTGAGTTCTCGCTCTCTCTGCGTTATTTTGGATGCGTTTTGGATGCGTTTGTGGTGGTTGATAATCTGTATTATGCACTACGTTATTTTGGATGCTGCACTGTACTGTTTGTGGTGATTGGTATTCTAAGTTATGCACTGCGTTATTTTGGATAATAAACTGTATCGTCTGTGGTGGTTGATAATCTGTTTTATGCACTACGTTATTTTGGATGCTGCAATTCATTGTCTGTGGTGTTTGGTATTCTGGATGCTGTTTATCCCTTTACATCCTTTCATTCAGGCTTAGTGATCACACCCGCGACAAACACTTTTTTTTTTTTTTTTTTTTTTTTTTTTATAGATAGAGAAATGCGTTACGCACCGTAAGGAGGTTGGAGTTAAAGTCAACCCCGAACCTCCCCGTGTGTGGGACTCGCCCTCAACCGATTTGCGTCGGTGAGGGAATACCCACTAAAACTCTATCTGCCCGAGCGATGGAAGTGCTCGGACGCGGCTTTATTTCGTGGTGCCGTCTTAGATGGTGGGAGACCACGTTCTCCAAAAGATGTGCGCGAGATGATGTCAAGGCTACCCTATGCCTTCTCTTCGACCTGCATAACCACTGATGTGCGTGGTCATTTTATTCCACCGGAGCCATGTGGCTCGACGTAAGTGGTCTCCAGGACTACTTCAGCGTACACACCAGCGTACGTGAATAGTCCGCAGGTAGGTATCTCCTGACCATTAGTGGAACGAGTGTAATCAGCTCGCTGATTACTCTCGTACGAGGCTCGATCAAGCGTCGCAAACTGTGCGGCTACAGATGATGTGATGAATGCGAAAAATAGTGTGTACGTATTTTACCTTGATCGGCGCTGTGGCACACGGGTCTGCAGATGTGCTGGGCTGGCACGCGCTCTCGTACGGATCCCTGTATAGGATTACGGATAGGAGTAACACACGATTTGTCTGAGTAGGATAATGAATGAAATTAGAACAATCTAATGTCGCCGCTAGATAGGCCACAAAATTTCAAACTTCCAAAACCTCCAAAAGCGCCTACACACAGGCAAGCCGCTATATATACAGCAAGACGCGAGCTACTTGGGACTTGCCGAATTGCTCGGAGCGTAGTCAGAGAAATCTAACACTTTTTTCTCGACCACCATAAAAATCGACGGTTACTTATTTTCTCTCTCGAAAGGGATGGTCGGCCCGATCGTGTCCGAGTTATTTCCGAAACAAATTAAACTTGCACCGTAACGTAAAACGGCCGAACTTTTTGCGATAAATTTTCGACGGACCCGAGTGGGTTCGATGCCGTTCTTATACTGCTTGGAGCAATGTTTTAATATTCCGGTATTGTTTATGTGAACGCGCGAACGAATTGATCATGTACGACAAAAGCTACGTTTTCATGCTTATCAATTTCGAGATTCGTATTTACTGGATCCGAGGAAAGAAGGTAAAGACACAAAAACAATGATACATGGTTTAAACAATTTTTTTTATTGAACAACGGGTCCAAGTATTGTGACATCGCCATGAAAAGCCGATATCTTTCAATTCTTATAAAGCTCAGCGCCTACAGACGGTTATACCGCCATACATCAATGACAGACTTGTTACTCAAAAACTTCTGAGCGCGATACTTTTAAAAAAGAGCTTTGAATTGTTTCGTGCATTTTATAAATAAAATGCAACACTATTAATTAAATATTATCTTTCTTCCAAATAGTTGTTAATAATCTTAACGATTATTTATGATTTTATCCCTGAATGTATTTTACACTTTCTCCTACGACATGCAGATGATGGGATGCAGTAGAGTGCAAGTGAATGGTCCATAGCATTGTTATATTTCAAGATAAGTAACAAATAACTATTATAATTTTAAAATCAAACGATCAATACTAAAGCTTTACGAATGAAATAAAGAACATGGGTGGAAGAGAGTGACTAATGTCATATTTACGCGTTCGGATCATATTAAACCACTAGTAGCTTCTACCACACACATAGCCGTTGTTAAAAAGCAATATCGAAGTGGCATATAATAAGCTCAGTCTCGTCCCGGCCTCCAAACGAATCACTGCTCGATTCCACCCAGGTTCGACCAATTTGTTCTACATCTGTTATTAGAAATGTGAGTACAATAAATTATTCTGTTAAACCAACTTTTACTATTTCTCTTTTCCTGTTACTATGCTTTTTATACTTATATTATGATAAAATATATATCCAATAATTAAAAATATTGACTGATCGTCACTGCCACGGTGCAATAAACAGTATTCTGTTTTGCACTCGTGAAAGTGATAAAATAAACTTATTGATAAAAAGGTAAAATCATTTCAAAAATGCAAGCTTGTCACACATATTTTAGCGAAAACCAGTGCTTCAAGCCCTTCCGGCAAAGCACAACATGCAAGGCCAGTGCAATTCACATTGCAAAAAGACACTTTGACAATTAATTACTTTATTAATTTACAATAAATTGTGATTATAACGCTCATGTCGCTCCCGCGACGTGACATTGGGAACGTGACAAGTGCATTCAATTCAATTAATACAATTTATTCGTGCAAGTCAGTAACGGTCAGTGAAATCACCGAATAGGGAAGTTGCATAGTTCCAAGTCAAATAACGTCAATAGTTTCGCGTTAAATAACCGGTCAGTGATAACCAACGGTCGAGAAAGAAAGAGTGCAGAGTAACGGTCAACCGGTCTTGACCATTAGTAAAATAAAGCATAACGTAAGAGTGATCAGGTGTGAAATAGTGTGTTGTGTGAATAAAGTAATCGTTGACCAGCTACTCGCCAATTGTAAAAAAACCAGCGATTTCAAATAAAAGTAAGATAAACAAAATATATCAATTGTACACGTCACTTATCCCTTCCATAACCATTCACATGTATCGGGAATATATTAATTAAATATAAAATAATAAGGTACGTGCGGCCCTGTTTCAAGGGACGTGACATGGGCAAAAACTCAAAATAGAAAATAAAAAAATCCAGTTATACAGAATCTTGAATTTTGTACGAGACGCATCGTGATTGATCGTTCTCATCGCAATAACAAGCGATTGTTATATTCGTTGTGGTAATTTAAATAATTGGAAAATTTTAAATTTATCCAAAAATAAGAACAAGCACATTTTTATGAGGAAACTCTTCGCCTAGGTACTGGCAATAATTTACCTAAATAGCGAAAAGTTGTAACTGTAAAATTCCAGTTGTATTTAGCGAGCTATTTGAGAGCTTTTTGACAATTTCTGTATAAGATACTGTCATGTCCAAAATTCACGACAACGCCGAGATTACGCATCGCCGTGATTTTCCGACATGACGACTCTCACGAGTTCATGAAAGCTATAAAGACGCAGTTGACATAGGCCCATAGGCTTTAAGAGCAAACGTCGAATTAAAATATTTAATTATTATGTAAATTACATTCGATACAACTGCTTAATATTAATAATAGCCTAAAACTGAACATTTATAATTGTTTAACATTAATTGGCTTGGTGTTGCCGATCTTTCTTCAGAAATTAGTTATAAATATTAAACGCATTTTAAATAAATAGAGAATGACAAAGTTATCGTTAAAAAAACGTATCTTAATTTTCGACCATTTTAAAAAAACGATAATGCTATCTTTCAGCCTCCACCACTAGATGGCGACGTACCTCTATAAGTAAATCTGCAAGTGGTAAAGTACGAATGAAAGTATAAGTTAAAGCACGTCGAGATTAAAAATATTGTTGAACATAGTTGATATCGGTTTCCTTATTAAATGCTAAACATTTTAAAATCAATAATAATAAAATCGCCTCAATCACTCGATATGTGCCCGAGATTATAAGAATCGAAGGTTTCCCTGGTCGGCTACACCTCTAGGTATCCTCAAGAGTTTGAAAACAAGACCGTTTTGGCACTGGTGGATGGCAGTAAACAAGATTTACCTGATCCATAATAAACTCAAGTAAAAGTTGTTACTAATTAAAAAAGAATTGAAAAAATATAAAGAGTCGAGAAAGNAAAAAAGAGCTTTGAATTGTTTCGTGCATTTTATAAATAAAATGCAACACTATTAATTAAATATTATCTTTCTTCCAAATAGTTGTTAATAATCTTAACGATTATTTATGATTTTATCCCTGAATGTATTTTACACCTTCTCCTACGACATGCAGATGATGAGATGCAGTAGAGTGCAAGTGAATGGTCCATAGCATTGTTATATTTCAAGATAAGTAACAAATAACTATTATAATTTTAAAATCAAACGATCAATACTAAAAGCTTTACGAATGAAATAAAGAACATGGGTGGAAGAGAGTGACTAATGTCATATTTACGCGTTCGGATCATATTAAACCACTGGTAGCTTCTACCACACACATAGCCGTCGTTAAAAAGCAATATCGAAGTGGCATATAATAAGCTCAGTCTCGTCCCGGCCGCAAAACGAATCACTGCTCGATTCCACCCAGGTTCGACCAATTTGTTCTACATCTGTTATTAGAAATGTGAGTACAATAAATTATTCTGTTAAACCAACTTTTACTATTTCTCTTTTCCTGTTACTATGCTTTTTATACTTATATTATGATAAAATATATCCAATAATTAAAAATATTGACTGATCGTCACTGCCACGGTGCAATCAACAGTATTCTGTTTTGCACTCGTGAAAGTGATAAAATAAACTTATTGATAAAAAGGTAAAATCATTTCAAAAATGCAAGCTTGTCACACATATTTTAGCGAAAACCAGTGCTTCAAGCCCTTCCGGCAAAGCACAACATGCAAGGCCAGTGCAATTCACATTGCAAAAAGACACTTTGACAATTAATTACTTTATTAATTTACAATAAATTATGATTATAACGCTCATGTCGCTCCCGCGACGTGACAGTATAACGTTCTTCGTTAAAGCTTCCCTCCCTCGCCCCCCCCCCCTGACGGGAGGGCATATGAGAACTAACAACAATCAAGTGTTAATTTTCATATACCCTCGATCCCTGAGAGGGTATATAAAATTAATGCTTGATTATTGTATGATGGCACATACCTATTGTTTACCCCATAACGCGGTTGCATATAGCATACAGACGTGTGTATGATGTATCTATACTTTGAGCGTGAGCGCGAACCGCGACCGGTGAGCGAGCGCTGTCCATGTGTGGGCGCGCTCGCGCGCGGTGTGAGCTCGAATGCGCTGGTATAGTGGCGCGTGCGCTCGCCTATGTGTATGAAATGAGCGTGAGTGCATAGCGCTGTATAGGAATTGATAGTTGGTTGTGCACCACGAGCAGAGATTACAGAAGTGAGTGTTGATAATGAGAGCTTGATAAGCGACGCGTCGACAATTTTTGCGGCAAGTAGTCAAGTTAATGACACCGTGCCTTCGTACGAGGATTTTTGCGGGAATTTTTTTATGCATCAGCGGACTAGTACTCCTTCTTTTGGGCCAGAAAATCAGCTCGGAGAGTATGATTTTGACTCGTCAATAGAAAAGATTGAGGTGTTCGCTATACCTTCTCGCAGAGAATATCAGGCAGAGGAGCAAGATTCACCCTCCGAAGAAATAATGGACCACGAGATGATAGAGCAGCTCGAGCTCATGGAGGATTCGTGGGCGATAGATGAAAATGATCGTATCGTTCATCTTGATAAAGACTGGTATGTTTTTTTTTTAAGTTTTAAGATTATTAAAAGTGTAAACTCTTTCATTACAGCTCACTATGTTCAGATATAGACATTGGAAACGAAGATACGTGGTCAGTGGAGGAGAGCGATAGTGATTGCGCTCCAGACGGCGGAGCTCCGCGAGACCTCCAAGACGGCGGAGCTACGTCGGGGACCAGTAAAACCATCAATCGAGCAGTTAGAGTCAGTGCAAAAGTGAAGTGCATTGTAAGGTAGCCAGCCAGCAACACCGCCAGCAGCCAACCCAGTAACAGCAGCAGCCTCTTCGACTAATTGTAAGAGTAGTTAAATGAAGAAAATGTCTTGTGTAATCTAAACACGATGCACACATTTATTTCCTCTTTCACCCAGCTCTCTTGTACTCATGCTCGTCTGACAAGCGAAGATGAATGCAAGAAATAATAGCGATTTAATCAATTAAAAATGTTTGGCTAAATAGTCATAACATAGTCCACTCATAATGCAAAGTATACGTTTAAAAAAAGTGAGTGTAAAATATGGCGAATGCAAAAGAAATTAGACAAAACGTTGCGAATTTGAAAGCCATTCGCAACATTGCTAATCTTGGTCGAGAAGAGGTGAAACAATTAGTGGAACGATGCAATTCAACCATCGTTGGTATAGCCCAATTCTTCCCAGGTAGGAGGAACTTAATTCGTCGTCTGTCATTGCGCATGGACGTTCAAGCGCTACAGAGAAAACTTCAGCATAGATTGAATATTTTGCAATATGCGGCTTTGGATGAGCCCCTGGATGAACGAGTTGGAGGTGAAATCGCCAACAATGGCGAGGAGGAGGAGGACAACAACGAAGGTACCGCTGAACAAAACTCAAATGATAATCTCGTATGGAGAAATACCGAGCGAATGTTTAGATCCGCCATAAGAATGGGTGAGATTGCAAATAACACCCATGTAGATACAACCGTTTTCGTAAGTGATTGTTTTCCCATTTTTAAACTACAAATAGAAGAAAGGGTAGCTATACAGGCAATAAAATGCTATTATAGCAGTGGACGTGGATATTCACGTGCTGCGCGTAGCCAGTCACGCTGGCAATTACCTACGCAACACTGGGATCTGCGAATTTTCGCAGGCCCCAACTTCCGGGAACGCCAATTCTGTTTTGTTTAGACTGACTTTTAGAAAAAGGCGTGATGCGCGACCAATTTTCGATTGATCGCTGCAAAAAGATCCTCAAGACGCTGTTGAATCGGGATTTATGTAATATCTGCTTGGCGAAGGAACGTTGAAGCTCTCGACGACTATTATTTACTCAACCATTACTTTCCTAAAAAAGAGCTACAGTACAATAAATATGAAAATTCCAGTTTTGATACACATGTTAGAATAAGAACAATTATAATTATGTATTGTTTTTGATGCTTCATCATCAGACTTCTTGTAAATCCATTTATTTGTAAATGAGTACTACAATTTAAATAAATGAAAAAAATTGAATTTATCAATCAGCTTTAACTTTAATTTTTATCATTTTCATTTTTACATCTTGCAGCTAAGCACAATAACCCTAGAATTTGTATTTATTTCTGCATTATATTATAAGGTAAAACGAGCATGGGTGATCAATTCATAAAAAGTAAAACGAGAACGTTAATTGACTCTGTTACCGAAAGTTACATTTGGAAAATTATTTCTATTTCTTGGAATGAATAGACTTTAGAAAAAAAACAAAGAAAGCCTAGAGCGATACTTCCGTTATATGTGCTGTAGTCATCGAGCACGCATGTCTCGCCATGAAAATATAATTTTATGAAATTAATGCTAGATTTACACTTTTATATGTTAAAAAATTACTTTTATTGATAAAATGGTACATTGTTCTTAAATTCATCCATCCATGAGGTGCTTTGATAAAATGGTACATTGTTTTTGAATTTATCCATCCATGAGGTGCTTTGAGTCAGATCATACTCCTCTGATGTGTATGATGATGTATGTTCTACCACATTATCGCCAACAATAAATGAGTCCTCAGACTTCACTGTATCATCGCTAGATATTGTTGAATTCGTGACCAATGTAATATTTAAACGATCAGAACTAGAAAACAAATTATAGAAAACAAATTAAAATTGCTCATTATTATACAACACCAGGCCTTACTTGGAGCGCCATGCTCAAATATACAGAATTAATATTGGATCTAATCAGTGATATTGACATGGCAATATTCATTGAAAAAGCCATCAGGGGAGGTCTTTGTCAAATTTCTAACCACTATGGAAAGGCGAATAACAGATACATGGGTGTGGATTATAATAAAGACGAGCGAGATAGCTATTTAATGTACTTTGATGTAAATAACTTATATGGACACGCTATGAGTCAGGACCTTCCCACGGGAGGTTTTGAGTGGATAACGGAAGTAATCGATACCGATACAATATCTGAGGATGAAATAGCTGCTAATGAGGAAGAAGAAGAATTTCATAAATATGGATGTAGAAGAAAAAAAAAGCTGATGAAGAAAGCTAGTAAATCAGGTGAGAAGGAGAAGAAAACAATAATATTAAGCATGGAAAATGTAACGAAGGAAGGCTTGGAGCCATACATAGAAGAAAAGGATCCTAATACTGGTTATATTCTAGAAGTAGATCTAGAGTACCCGAAAAAACTTCATGATAAACATAAGGATCTGCCACTCTGTCCAGAGCATAGGGCTCTTGCGGGGGTGGTAAGATTAAAAAACTTATGGCAACCCTTTATGATAAAAAAAATCACGTAATTCACTATCGAGCACTAAAACAAACTTTTTGAGGGCGAAATTTTACTACCTTAACGCTGCGTCACTTTGAGCCAGTCCTTGGGCGAGTACACTCGTATCTACACAAGACTGCGACTTTTATTTTCTAGCTTTCAGTACACATTTATAATTTTATAGCTATTCTCGCGTCTCGAGTTAATAACAAAAAGTGTTTGTTTTATAGAGTAAAAACGGTGCCTCTATAACTTTTTGATAATCCTGCTTCTTTCGCATTCATTGCGCTTACTCGAATAATATTCTCTCCAACAGGTTATCGGCCTTAAGCCCGTAAGGAAGTGAGAGCAGTGAATTGCTTTGTGCAAAATAAAAGTGTTGCATACAAAAAATAATAATTGAAAAAAATTAGAGTGCCATCGACGTTTTGAGCCATAGAGTTACCATGTCGTAAAAAGGAGACAGCTACGAGTAAGTACTTTTACTGGTTTATCTCTCGAGTCGTAGAGTAAAACACATCTTGTCATGAGTCAAACGTATCGAGTATACGAGCCATTTTAGAGGTCTTGCGCGAACGTAAATTTATGAAAAGAAACGCGGGCCCTTGCTTGTCTCCGTGCGGTCCAGCATCTCCTTTGTGCGAGTACATGACAACCGCCATTTTGTGTCACCAGCGAGAAGGACGTAAACTGCAGGAAACTTGCATTCGCATCCGTCTTCCGGTCTGTTTAAACTTTAAGGCGCGTGCGCGGTAAAAAAAGCTAGTCATAGGGCGCGCGTTCTTCAGCTCGTGTCACGATACACGCGCACTGCGGTGTTTTTTGCGCGTATACGGACTCGATTATCAGTTTTCTCGATTATAAGAAATATTCAAAAAAATATAATTTAACTCAAAATATTACTCACTTCTTTCCTTTTACTTGTACGTACACGTTTCTCCAGGCCATGTGTTCAGCAATAAAACCAGACTTCGACATCGAATATTCTCGATCCTTTTTACATGTGGTTCTGATGAACAATGTTTTATGTAATATTGCTTGAACAAGCTACGCCACGATGTGGGTCAATCGAAGTCATTGGAGATGACAGGTGCAGCATTAGCTGAGCTAGTGTCTTTACATAATGGCATCCGTGAGGAAATACTGACATGACCGTATAAAATATATATGAGCCGGTGCATTTGACATCGATGAGCGAGCGATAGCTCACTCGCATATGCTATCATTTTCAAATTAAATTTAGAGTTTTGGGGTATTAATGATGGCATCCGCGAGTAAACATTAGCATGTAGGATCAGATACACATCGGCCAATGACTAAGATGCGCGATAGCTCACTCGTGTGCGCTATCATTTTCAAATTAAATTTAGAGTCAGAGTATTAATGATGCATGATATCTCACGTGCACGATCATCTTCAAATTAAAATTAGATTATTGGCTGTTTGGGGGCCTTATAAATAGTGCGCGTCCATCTATGCTCTATATCACTTTAATTTTGAACGCGGACTAAATTGTGTCTTTAATCATGAACTTCTTGGATTGGGTAAGTTATTTTGTATATCAAATTGTGATACACGTGTTCTAAAAAATTATTAATTTTCTTTTTTTTTTTACATGTAGCTAAGCCCTGGTAACCGCGTTGCATTTTTGCTCACGGTCGAAGCATTGCTGCAGCATAAGCCTGTGGATGATACTCAAAAAAAATGGTTTGAGAAGTGTGTATGCAGTAGAATGGGGACACCTGATGAGATTTATCTAGATCTCCTCTGGCATGGGGGCGACGATGAAGAATCGGTAAGCTATTTTTTGTATATTATTTTAAATATTATTTTAAATATTATTTTTTAGATATATCGAGTGGAACACGCCTCATTCTGGCTCATGGGACTAGCGCTGGTGCATGATGGGCGCTTGGATGGTGATCAGGAATTGTTGTTCACCTTGATTATTGAGCTCATGTTAAAGAAGTGCGAAACAACATTTTCGGGCCCACAATGTCATGTGGAAAATTGGGAACCAGTAGAAGATGGTATCTGTCCCATCTGCCAGCGAAAATTTTCTGAGCAACCACCAAGCGCTGGGCCATTGTATACAGGGTGTCCAAAAAGTATGGAAACCTCTGAAAAGCGGCCAAAATAAGCGGGAAAAAAATTGGATAACCCTATATTCGACGTAAGGGGCTATTCAAACGTAAAATTTTTCGCTTTTACGTTTCAAAACAGCAAAAAATTTTACGTTTGAATCAGCCTTCATGTTTTTTTTCCAATATAATTTTTGGGGGCGGTACAGTTAGAAAATAAAGTTCTTCTGAGCTTCATTTAGTTTAATTTAGATTTAATCGGGGTTTCATTTGAGCCTGTATCACCCTCAAAATGGTTTTCAAAAAAAAAAAACAAAACATACATTTTGACGTGAAATTTTCCGCTCTTTTCAAATCTGCAATAAAAAATGGAGGTTACATTTGAAAAATTGATTTTTGAGTCGCTGCAGCTTTGAGGTTATGTTCAAGGTCAAATCCAAGGTCACCATTGGATTCTCCGTGAAAAAATACGTCGAACATAGGGTTATCCAATTTTTTTCCCCGCTTATTTTGGTGGTTGGTTGGCTTGGTGGTTGCTCAGAAAATTTTCGCTGGCAGATGGGACAGATACCATCTTCTTCTGGTTCCCAATTTTCCACATGACATTGTGGGCCCGAAAATGTTGTTTCGCACTTCTTCAACATGAGCTCAATAATCAAGGTGAACAACAATTCCTGATCACCATCCAAGCGCCCATCATGCACCAGCGCTAGTCCCATGAGCCAGAATGCGGCGTGTTCCACTCGATATATCTAAAAAATAATATTTAAAATAATATTTAAAATAATATACAAAAAATAGCTTACCGATTCTTCATCGTCACGCCCATGCCAGAGGAGATCTAGATAAATCTCATCAGGTGTCCCCATTCTACTGCATACACACTTTTCAAACCATTTTTTTGAGCAGATTTGACCCCAGATAACTATTGGGCACATCCTGGTCTTGCGCAAACTTAGTCAACAAGTGACGAAATAACTGGTAGATTTGCGACTTGTGGAAAATACCCAAGACGTACCCCCGCCAAAAGGTCCATGATTAAATTAGTATATAACGTGCATAAAAATTAGGCCTCGGGGCAGATCATTTTATACAGTCGAGCAGGGCGAAGCTCTGGGCAGATCATCATAGAGAGTCGAGTAAGGCGAAGCTCTGTGCGCGCGAATAATCGAATCATTGTAATAGCGTCTTCGCAATATTTAACGGACTTGTAATACAACGCGAATTGCACATATTGTACTTTTTGAGAACCAAGCGCGAGTTAATAACAGCGACTAACTTGTACTTGTACTTATACGCCGCGACCATCGAAATTATTAATTGTATTCGCGAACGGTAAAGCTCGAGTGAGTGCTTCCACCAGCCGAGCAGCGCAACGTCTCAACAGCAGCCACGACCGTCACTGCAACAGCCGCCGCCATCACCGAGGCAGCCGCGACCGATGGCCAAGCAGCATCAGCGCAGCGCACCAGCAACAGCGGCAACCGTAGCGTCCCGACGGCGTTTGCAGCCCTACAGATCGACGAGCATCGGCCACACTTATTTTGTAAGCTTGTTTAATAGTAATTAGTTTCTTGTAATAAAGTCTTGTGTGTAAACCTCACTTGAGCGTTATACACTTTATTTCATGTTCCCTCCCCACTCAGACTCAACAGAAAATAATATTTAATATTTAAATAAAAAAGTTATTACCCAGTGTTAACGGGTACATAACAGAGAGAAAGATCTCGGCATACGCCGTCGTACGACAAATTAGACCAATCTCAGCTTTTAAAGGGCAATAAAATCACAGCCACCGAAAGGCAGCGTAGATCGAGTCACCAAAAAACTTAGACTACTCGGCCTATTTATGCTCCAGCAGTCTACCTAGACAGACGTTCTCTAAAACCGCGCTCCGTGAGTTCAAGTGCTCTTAGTGAGTGATAAGTGTAGCTCTCTCTGTCCAGCCCCAATCTACTAACGGTGGTCCGGTTCGCAGCTGCACTGCAAAAGAATACAACAATGTAAGTCAAATAATATGTTTTAATAATAAATTCTCTCCTTTTTCTATAAATTCTTTCTCTGAATTACTTGCTGTCCACCTACAACCATGCAACGCTATCTCAGACAAATAATTATCCTAATGTAATCGCTGCCGCTCTGGCGATGAACGAGCAATTGTTTCGCCGGGTCGAACGTGACCCTCTCTCCCACGTATACACGTCGAACGCAAGTCGCCGATCCTCAGCCGACCTCTTGTGCTATGTCTCCTCGTGGACGTGGTGCGAGAAAAGGCTAGAATCGCAATCCAAGGCCACGCGAACCTTCTGTTCGCAACACAAAGCCCCTTCCGGACGTTACATTTCGTATAGAGGACGTATCTACATTCCAATGGGTGTAGTCACAGCCTAAAATATTAATTAAATCATTTTATTTCATTTAACTTATTCAAATCAAAATACATTTAGAACCCTTCTATCAAAAAACATTATTGTAAACAGCACTTCAGTTATTTATTGTATAGTTTCACTTTCTTTTTACACTATTATATGTTCACTTCACCACATTCATTTTGTATCAAAACACTTGTAATTTTGCAACGCAAATTTGTACATTATTCTTAAGTCAATAATTTATCAATTGTAATAGTTTTTGTCAATAAACCTACACTACTACAAACACCCAGCTAATGGTCCAACACGACGGTTGCTCCTCCCCACTTCTGGCCCTCTGCCTAAAGCGTATAAATACGGGCCTTCCAAGAGGCAGAAATCAGTTCAGTCTCAGTAACGAACCAAGCGAGAGTACATGTTTCAATAGGTCCTCAGTACCAATTGCATGCACTGCCTAAGTTCTATTGAATCTGTAATTAACACAACCGACGGACTCGTTTAGCTCGGGTTTTTTTATTGTTCAAGAGTAAGTTCTCGTATATTATTTTGACCCAGCTATCCAACCCAAAACAATAAATTCTACCGTAAAGGTCCTTCAGCACTTCTACGATAAAATTTATTGTTAACACTCGTTACAAAGGTCCTTCAGCACCATTACAACGAACTAAAATTCAACTTGTTGCAAAGGTCCTAGGCTCAGAAGGCGTATCAATCGTTTAAATTGGACCTAAGGTCACACGAGTATTCATTACAGAAGATTGTCTCAACGAGAATCAAATAAAACCGCTCACGGAAAAAGGTGTATTCCCTTATGAATACATTGACTGTATCGAACAATTATCAAGTCAACATCTGGATAGTTTGCACGAGAAATTTTTTGCTCATAAAATCCACCACTGGTGGGCTGATTCTGATAATCTTTCAAGTGGTATGTAACTGGTCGAGTCTTTACCACCTTATTTATTGTAAAGATTTCGCCAGTTCCACGACTGCGCCAGGTCCGCAACTGTGCTAGGTCCTGTATAGCTCCCCTACTCTATTTATTATTCAGTTCATACTTCAGTTCATTTTTATTGCTAACATAGCGTCAACAAATGAAGATGCATATTGTCTCAAGAGTGTTAAAAAAAGGAACGAACAGGAAGTATCTACAACACGTTTCCGATGCACTCATACGTTGCAAAAACATTTTTCTTTCCTTTTCCCTCTTCTCAAGCCTCGTTATATCGTCTACCTCATGCCAATTACACTTGCGAATAACTGCGTGCCACGAGCGTGATAAATTGGATGAAGCCGACCGTGGCAAGTTTCAAGTGCTTTTGAGATGTAACCCTCTGCCATCTTTTCCGTTACTGCGGCAATATCCTTTCTTTTTTTCTTCTATTCGGTCGTCTTTGACTGAGGTGTTTCTCCCTCAACCCCGCGCTGACAACTTTCTTGTACATGTCTAAGCTCGAGCGGTCATCGTAGCTATTTTGAATGTATAGCAACAAGAATGAAAAAATTCAAGTTATAAGTACTTTGAAAAGTTAATATGTATCTGTTTATTTTGTCATCAGTGCAGCATTTTATTTGCAGTCAATTTAAACGCCACGCCGGCACTGTGAAGAAAGACTGTGTTAGTTTTATCGATGGCCAAATGTATTACTAAAAAGCAGCATGAAACTAAAGACAAAAATAATTGAACCTTGCGGAATGCCGCAGCACAGCTTGACTCTAACCACTTGATACGCATTACCTTGCAGTGAAAGTTTGATCAAATTCGCTCGTGCAGCATATAGCTCCTTCGTTAACTTCGGCCGCGTTCGATAAAAACTTCCCATACGTCGCCGACTCTAACGATTGAGCTGGACGCGCGCACGTATATATAAACCCATTGAAAATGGATTTTACGAGCAGCGTAATAACCCGGCAGAGTCCGAACCGCAGCGGCTTTGGAATAATAATCAAAAAGAAAAAAGAGAATCATCCAATTTGCTGCATCAAAACGAGGTCGATGCCCTATCATCGCTCCGCGTGCGCGTACACAAATAGGGAATAACTCGGAGTGGTGTTTTTTTTTCATAATGCTTGTTGTCCGCAGGTAGCTTCACGCTGCTGACTTTTCTCATCTTCTTTCTCGTCCTCCTTCTTTTTTTTTTTTTTTAATTTCATTCGGATTTCTCGTACGCTACATCCGCGGCGCAAGCTAGGATACGATGTCGTTTAAATATTTATAAGCCTCACACGCTTGACGCTAACGAAGATGCGAATTTTTTTCGTGGCTCTTCTCGTCGTCGTTTTCTCATCTTTTTTGGACACAATGTCTGTATGGATGTACCGCAACAAGGAGATGAATATTCCGAAGTGCAAAGATGAAAGTTGCAACAAACACAGCTAGCTTGTGTGCGGGCGCGTTACCAAACTTTAAAGATTATGCAGCGACTTTTAAATTGGATCAGAAAAAAAAAATCGTCTCGCTCTTCGTAGCCCTGTTTTATAACTGCGAAACGCGCTTCTATCGATCTTTAGATGACCGCAAAAAAGTTTTTTAAATTGACAGCAGCTTTAATTTTTTTAATGTTGTAAGGGAAAAAAATTCCAGTCACAGATATGTGTATCCGTGCGCGAGTGCATATCAAATCGTGCGTAGCGAGTCAGATATAAACACGCTAAATCGACCGAAGCGATTCCCCTAGAGGCTGTCGTGTGGCAAAGAACGAGGTTATTTGTAAAAAAAGGTAAATAAATACACAAATGAAGCGATCGCACGTATGAAATCGAGAAAAAAAGTTTCTGATACCAATAGCTTCTACATACAACACATGCATAACTACATGCGCGTACAAAACACCACGTTTGTATAAATCTCAATTTCGCTCGTGTCGAGCCGCTACCCACTGCCCTGATATTATTCGAATGAAATGTACAAGTATACGTTATCACAAATCTCGACTTCGACATGCACGAACCATCGACTGATTGTATACATACATTCGTGTTTTTTCCAGGGAATCAGAACACGCGCGCGACAACACCGTGCAGATATAATACGGTTGTACCGCAGAATACGAATATTTGAAGTATTGTAACGTCCCAGGTTGTATAGCCTACGAGTAGTGGAGCTAACTTGCTTCTCAGACTACCCCTAAAAATCATCCCCTAAAAAAATAAAACAACCCCTACAAAATAAAAACTACCCCTTAAAAAATCGAGTGGGGTATGCTCAAGGAATATTTATCACCCTTTGTTTATAACAATTTCTCCAACCCCTTAGAGTGGGGTATCAAAATGCTCACCAGTGAGAGGCGGTGTGAGAATCAAACTATTGTTTTTTCATAATTAGCAATAAAGCTTATTTGATTCTCACACCGTCTCACCCCACAGGGTCGGGCCGCGCTCACTCACGCATGCAATTATTTTCAAATTAAATTTAGAGTTGGAGTATTAATGATGGCATCCGTGAGAAAACATTAGCATGTAGGATCAGATACACATCGGCCGATGACCAAGATTCGCGATAGTTCACTCGTGTGGGCTATCATTTTCAAATTAAATTTAGAGTCGGAGTATTAAGGGCTCTCTATACACACTCAGTCGGTAACGCTAGGCTACCATCTTATTTATGCTAAATTTGCAAAATTGGAAATGTTATTCGCAAATAATCGAGTTGACGCACATTTCTAATATAGTCATTAACATTGTGGTCGAGTTTTATCTAATTCCATGCATTATTCAAGAAGAAAAACGAAAACTACGAATAATCATGATCAATGTTATTTAATAGGTTATGATTATTCGTAGTTTTCGTTTTTCTCCTTGAATAATGCATGGAATTGGATGAAACTCGACCACAATGTTAATGAGTGTATTAGAAATGTGCGTCAACTCGATTATTTGCGAATAACATTTCCAATTTTTCAGACTGAACATAAATATAACGAGGTAGCTGGTGTTACCGACTGAGCATTTCACATCGTGTATAGAGGACCCTTAATGATGCTCGATAGCTCACGTGCACGATCATTTTTCAAATTAAACTTAGATTATTAACTGTTTGGAGCCTTATAAATAGAGCGTGTCTATCTCTGCTCTATATCACTTTAATTTTGAACGCGGACTAAATTGTGTCTTTAATCATGAACTTCTTGGATTGGGTAAGTTATTTTGTATATCAAATTGTGATACACGTGTTCTAAAAAATTATTAATTTTCTTTTTTTTTTTACATGTAGCTAAGCCCTGGTAGCCGCGTTGCATTTTTGCTCACGGTCGAAGCATTGCTGCAGCATAAGCCTGTGGATGATACTCAAAAAAAATGGTTTGAGAAGTGTGTGTGTAGCAGGCTAGTGTCAGCTCACTCTACCTATTCGTGCTTCAGCATTCTAACAGTACAGACGTACACTCAAATCGCGCTCCGCGAGTAAAAGTAAAGTGCTCTTAGCGACTTATAGTATAGGGCTCACTGTCCAGCTCCAGCTTCCAAGCAAGCCGTCCAGTTCGCGTTGTACAACCAACTAACAAAAATGTAAGTCCAAGCATAATGTCAATAATAAATTCTCTCCTTTCTCTATAAAATTACTCTCTAAATTACTTGCTGTCCGCCTACAAACATGCCAAGCTATATTAAATAAATAATCATCCTAATACATTCACTGCCGCCCTAGCGATGAACGAGCAATGGTTTCGCCGGGTCGAACGTGATCCTTCTCCTCACAAATACACGTCGCTCACAAGTCGCCGGTCCTCAGCCGACCCCTCGTGTCCCGTCTCCTCGTGGACGTGGCACGAGAAAAGGCTAAAATCATTATCCGAGGCCACGCGAACTTTCGGTTCGCAACACTAAGTCCCTTCTGGACGTTACAAATGAAAGGCTTGAATACTTGACACAAAGAAGTGTAGAGGCGTGTCAATCAAATAATAGAAAACCTTCCTGAATAAATAGAAGAATTCAATAAATAAAAAGTGAGTAAATATATTTTGTTCATCTTACCTTCCTACGACTTCAATCTGTCGACTGCAGTTCATTGCTGTAGTCTAGATTAGTCATTCCTACGTAATTTTATCTTTTCGCTATAAACAATAGATAGTTACTTTACGAGTAACACTATCATTGCTACAAGCAACAGATAGTTACTTTCTTACGACTTCAATCTGTCGACTGCAGTTCATTGCTGCAGTCTAGATTAGTCATTCCTACGTAATTTTATCTTCGCTATTGATTTATCGGTGACTCAGAAGGCTAGTGGTTATTGGGCTTTGCCTAGACCAGTAGATAAAGAGATCAACCGGCGTCATTACAGTCTTCCTAATAATAAGTCAGGGTTACAGAGGCAATGAACGTTCACGTTTTGCCTCTGTAGAATTGATGTCCCATCCCCATGTAATTTATGTTTAACCAATCCATAGAGAGAATACCGAACTACACTACAATTCCTGAGTTATTGTACGTTTGTTCGGCAGATTCAAAACTATCGGAGTATCTAGGCCACTTAAACGAAATATTTATCCAAGGATAATTATTTACGTTACAGAAGGTACTGCTAAACAAAAATCGAATGATAATCTTGTATGGAAAAATACCGAGCGAATGTTTAAATCTGCCATAAGAATGGGTAAAATTGTGAACAACACTCATGTAGATGTAGGAGTATTTGTAAGCGATTGTTTTCCTATATTTAAGATAAAAATAGAGAATGTAGCTATACAGCCAATAAATGCTATCGCGTGTTAGAGCTAGAGTTTAAGTCGCCTCGCATAGGCGATGAAAAACTAATAACCAAGTGGTTTCATACCAACGCAATGGTTATTTTAGAGGCTACCAATTTTAGCGAGTGGTATGATGAACACGTAAAAGCATTTATCGGAATATCTAGGCCACACAAACGAAATAATTGCGTTACACATGTTACTTACATGCCTAACGACTGTTACAACTATTTCGGTTTATTGCTTTTCGCGTTATTTGGAGAAAAAAGTTACCTTAAGATACATGCCAATATGGTGCATTAGAAGTTGAAACATTATGAGTGTGATATGTCACAAATCATTTGGAAAAAAAATGTTCTCGAGAATCATCTCAATATAGTGCATAATAAGCTTAAACCTTATTTATTAAGCACGCGTCGGCGGCCCTAATCGGCGTCAGCGGTTTTAATCAATTTTGTCAATTAAATAAAAAGAATTTCATTTATTAAGAGTAAGTAATTCAAGTTTATCCATATCATTGCGATGTCAGTCTATTCTGTCTCACCTTATCTTCGAATTTGGCTGACTTTATTCAGCAGCACTAGGCGTATCGCCGAAGCACGTAATAGTCACCTGTCCTACTATAATTCTATTCAGCAGCTAACAGTGCTTGACGTGCTAAGCACAGAATAATTATCTTTTCTTTACCGACAGTTGTACTCGGCCTATATCGATAATCATCGAATAAGTCACCAATGCACGTACTGACATCACATCGACGCGCACAATCTTATCCTTGCCATTAATTCGAAAAATCGAATCCGTCACGGTCCCCGCTGACCCTCACAAGAATCGTACCGCGTTACGATCTTCGCATTTGTCAAGTTTTTATTGTGCAGCGCCGTATGTATGCACGAAATAAAAGTTGAGAGAGTAGCACAAGTTCGGTACGGACTGTATAATATGCGTTATATACACTATGTATACATGGCGAGCGGGCGCGCGAATCGACTTGAATGAGGCCGAAGTTTGCCATTGTCTGACAATTACGCGAGTACAATGAGGGAGAGAGAGAGAGAGAGCGCCAAAGCGCCAAACTACATGGTTTGTCGAACATAGGGTCCGACAAACTAATATCGAACTCGGCCTGAGAAGAGAGTGAGAGAGAAGCAATCGAAGGGTGTGCCGCGCGGCGAGTGGTGACGGCGCTGCTGCTGCTACCGGAGAGATACGTCTTTTATTCAAATTTTGAAAGACAGAAGAATACGACGATGTTGTCCTCTCCTTTTGTTCTTAATCCGCGGGATCGTAATTAAATAGTCGAGCTTGCGGTTTTTCTCTTCCTCTCTTTTTTTTTCTTTACTCTACTCCACTTGCTCAATCGAGGAAGGAAACTTTCAATGCTCGGTGCACGCGAATATATTAAGTAATAGGCAGCAGCAGTAGCAACAGCATCAGTAGCAGGTGTGCGTCTGGGTGGGGCGCCGCAAAAACTCGCCGGTCTTATATAATATCAGCCAGTCGAGTTCGTAATTTCATACATACGCGTGCACGCGCGGGGCGTACTTACATCGATGCCGAGCGAGAGAGAAGTAAAACTTGAAGTTGGCAATAAATCAGGGTGTTGGATCGCTGCTAAAAGGGCTACACCGCGTGTTTGGAAGTGCGTTTAATAAAACGATCCCCGAGCTCGCAACAACAATTCAGGCTAAAGAGGAGATCGTTTTTTCTGAGGAGATAAACCGCGCCGAGATTAGGAGATCGTGCAATCTCATCGAGCGAACTCTTGAAAGGTGTAAAAATACGAAACAAAAGCCAAACGTCGAACTTCAAAAATCTCAAATGTTACGTTGAATCAGGTGGTGGAGCGGCATGGAAAAATAACGACGAGTCACGGCGAAGCTGCTCGCAGAGAGGTCGAGATTTCACGTACACGTACTAACGTTCGAGTAAAGCTGCCATAAAGCTCGAGGAACTGCCGGGAGTGCCTCGAGGAGGAGGAAGAAGTCAGAACGCGGAGTGTATAAGCCGGACGGTCTGACTGGCAGCTGGCTTCATCGGGCAAGCAGGCGGAAATGATGCCTCGCTCCGCTATATAAGGAAGAAGAGACGGGCAGCGCTTGTCGCGCCGTATGTACCGAAGCCGGCATCGATAGATTTTCCGTCTCTCTGCAAAAATGTGTACTTTAAATATGAAACAGTCAGTCGCAGTACTCGTGAGTGTATGCGCTCGTGCGGGATTGGGCGTGTATGCGCCACCTCTTTCCCATATATGAGCGCGTCCAGCATAAGTCGGACACCCCGCGCGCGATCACCGCATTTTTGGCCGAAAAAAATCCCAGCACGTGAATCGATAGATTTATTCCTCTTCTTTCTAAGTAGTGCAACTCAACAAATTCTAAAAAATTATAATTACCTCAAGTTTGCAAACTACCCCTTAAAAAATCGAGTGGGGTATCAAAATGCCCGCTTCACCCTGAGAAGTGTTTATATTTGTGACATAAAGGCGGCGTGAGCATCAAACTTATTTTTGTTTTTCATAATTAGCAATAAAGCTTATTTGATTCTCACACCGTCTCACGTCCATGGATTGAATTTAAAAACAATATGGTGAAAGTACAGACTGCAATACATGTATGTGTATGTGTGTGCTTTGCATGTTTGTTAATATGTTAGGAGGCATGATAGCGTGTTAAGTATGTGTATAAGTGCGTTATAGTTGCGTGATAATATGTTGGGATGCATGATAGCGTGTTTGGTATGCGTATATGTGTGTGTTTTGCATGCGTGTTAATATGTTTGGATGCATGATAGCGTGTTAAGTATGTGGATAAGTGCGTTTTGGATGCGTGTTAATATGTTGGGATGCATGATAGCGTGTTAAGTGTGTGTATAAGTGCGTTTTGGATGCGTGATAGTGTAATGAGATGCATGATAGCATGTTTAGTATGTGTATAACTGCGTTATGAATGCGTGATAATATGTTAGGATGCATGATAGCGTGTTTGGTATGTGTATGTGTGTGCTTTGCATGTTTGTTAATATGTTGGGAGGCATGATAGCATGTTAAGTATGTGTATGTGTGTGTTTTGCATGCGTGTTAATATGTTGGGATGCATGATAGCGTGTGTGGTATGTGGATAAGTGCGTTTTGGATGCGTGTTAATATGTTGGGATGCATGATAGCGTGTTTGGTATGTGTATGTGTGTGTTCTGTATGCGTGATAATATGTTGGGATGCATGATAGCGTGTTTGGTATGCGTATGTGTGTGTGTTTTGCATGCGTGTTAATATGTTGGGATGCATGATAGCGTGTTAAGTATGTGGATAAGTGCGTTTTGGATGCGTGTTAATATGTTGGGATGCATGATAGCGTGTTAAGTATGTGGATAAGTGCGTTTTGGATGCGTGTTAATATGTTGGGATGCATGATACCGTGTTTGGTATGCGTATGTGTGTGTGTTTTGCATGCCTGTTAATATGTTGGGATGCATGATAGCGTGTTTGGTATGTGTATGTGTGTGCTTTGCATGTTTGTTAATATGTTGGGAGGCATGATAGCGTGTTTGGTATGTGTATGTGCGTGCTTTGCATGTTTGTTAATATGTTGGGAGGCATGATAGCGTGTTTAGCATGTGTATAAGTGCGTTTTGGATGCGTGATAGTGTATTGAGATGCATGATAGCGTGTTTAGTATGTGTATATGCGCGTTATGGATGCGTGTTAATATGTTCGGATGCATGATAGCGTGTTTGGTATGCGTATGTGTGTGTGTTTTGCATGCGTGTTTGGTATGTGTATGTGTGTGCTTTGCATGTTTGTTAATATGTTGGGAGGCATGATAGCGTGTTTAGCATGTGTATAAGTGCGTTTTGGATGTGTTATAGTGTATTGAGATGCATGATAGCGTGTTTAGTATGTGTATATGTGCGTTATGGATGCGTGATAATATGTTGGGATGCATGATATCGTGTTTGGTATGTGTATGTGTGTGTTTTGTATGCGTGATAATATGTTGGGATGCATGATAGCGTGTTTGGTATGTGTATAAGTGCGTTATGGATGGGTTATAATATGTGGGATGCATGATAGCGTGTTCATTATGTGTATATACTTGAAGAAATTGTTAT
Source organism: Trichogramma pretiosum (assembly GCF_000599845.2). Lineage (NCBI taxonomy): Eukaryota > Metazoa > Arthropoda > Insecta > Hymenoptera > Trichogrammatidae > Trichogramma > Trichogramma pretiosum. The sequence goes on from NW_019640807.1 coordinate 476,368, forward strand.
AAATAATGGGATGATAAACATCCCTTAGGGGGTGGCGTCAATTTTGACACTCTACTCGATTTCTTAAGGGGTATTTTTATTTCTGTAGGGGTTGTTTTGTAGGGATGGGTTCAGAAGCACCTTAAGTGTGAGCTCCGCCACTAGAAAGAAGAGGACAAAATCTATCGATCTATGGGTTTGGATTTTTTTCGATTTTTGGCAAACGTTTCCGAGCGAGCTAAACATACGACACTTTCGGCCGAAAATGCCGTAATCGTGCGGGGTGACCGGTTTATGCTGGACGCGCTCATATATCGAGACGACTCCCGACAGCGATTTTATATGTAGACAAGAGGAGGAGGGCTTTTGGACGATGCAACTTCTTCCTCCTCCTCCTCTTCTTCTTCTTTCGCTTCATCCCCGAGTTCGACTGATTCCGACGTGCGGGGGTCTTTGAGGAAAACTTTGCAATACTCCCGCGCGAACTGCAGCCGAGGTTAACATGACGAGCAGCGAGGCGAGCACATGCCTGCGAGCATTAGACCTTTTGGCTTTCGATATGTCTGCCGCGTTTCGGATTGAACTTATATTTCCTTTTTTGCGGTCTTCTCTCTCGATGTGTGTGTGTGTGCGTATATGATAAGTTAAAAAGCATATTTAGATTTTTCAAACTACCATCAAGTACGCGACTTGCACCTTTGGTTTATGATAAACGAGCTTTGATTGCGAAAAATGAGACGCATAATTAGGATTGAAAAAAGAGTTGCGTATGAATATGTATCCCTCGTAATAAGCGAGATAATAATAAATGCCGCTGTAAAATGTGTGGTATCAATCTCGCCCATAAAAGTACCGCATCCCATGAATATAATATGTCGCGATAAATTTGCGACAAAAGCGACGAGTCGCTGAAGGGGGTTGTGAATTTTATTTCTTATCTTTCGCCGTTGCGCCGTGCTGCAATAATAATATCGTAAGAACTCAAAAGAACGCACAGCTAGAAACGAGAGAGAGAGAAGGACTCTTGGCCTCTTTCTCGCTGTGTGTGTCGCGATTCAATTAAGCGCACAAACTCGTCGTCGTCGTTGTCGTGCATTAATATTGATGCTCTTCAGTCGAGCGGCAGAAAGAAACCGCGACATGAATAAACATATATTCCTCGTTTCATTTGTATCAATTCTACTTTTCGGACCGTAAGCACCGTTAATTATATGTCCAATTTGCATGCGACTCGTGCTAATTGTCCGGTATTATTTATCCATTCTCCAGAATCATCGCGCGTCTAGATTTTGTTGCTCGGGACAAGGAGAGAGAAAGAGAAGTACTAATGAAATTAGTACCGAAACGAGGTAAAGTTACCAGTATATTACACGTACTGTGTACGCGAGATAGAAAGGTGAGTGGCTCCTTCAGGAATGGGCACAGCTCGTAAATATCCCCCTCGTGCGTCTTCGCCCGGTAGCACAAGATGGAAAGGGGGGGGGGGGGGGGNGGGGGGGGGGGGGGGGGGGGGGGGGGGGATGATGGTTTGGGTTGGAGAGCGAGGAAACGAGGCTTGATTGGGACGTGAATCTTCGACGAGCATCGTGTGCAACCCGTTATATATACCCGCGCGGACGCCACTCTCGTGGCTTAGCGAGGGCTAGCTGCTCTAGGCCTGTATACGCGATACATTGATTACGTCGGTGAGCGCGCTTAATTGATTCCCGACCAATTTGGAAGCCCTCGGGCCGTTCCACTTTTCTTTTCTTCTCTAGTCTTTTTTCTTTTTCCCTCTATATACTTCTTTTTCTCTTCTTTTTTCCACTGCTTCTCTTTTAACGTGGTTTCACCACCGCCAACCACTGCCGACGCCATCATCACCACTACCATACACTTCGCGCACCACACCCTGCCAATTTTCCGAGAGCCGAGCTTTTTCCTTTCTCTCTCTCTCTCTCTCTCTCTCTCTCTCTCTCTCTCTCTCTCTCTCTCTGGCTCTGTACAGCCGGGCAACAAAGTTACTTCGATCCTGCCACGGATGGGGATGTATAGAGCTTCGATAAGATCTTATTTCGTTCTCTCTAGTGTTTTTTTCTCTCCTCTCTCTCTCTCCTCCTCCTCGTTGCTCTCATTTTGAGCCTCTTTCTCGCTCGCAATAGAGACGGAATGTATCGTCCTCTTTTTTAATTTTCGACCTGAACTTTGACTCTAACCGTCTAGCCTTGAGGTATATCTTCGGTGGTAAAGCTTCGTAGAGTTTCACAGGAACAGCTTGGAAAAATTTAATTATATCTTTTGGTCTATCGCAATTCATTCATCTAGTTTTATATCTATTTCTTTAGCGAGTATAAGATTTTATTTCTAGCTGTTATGATTGAATTTCAAAAGAGATCTTTAAAAAAAATCAAATTAAAGATTAAACAAAGTGAATCTAACTGTCAAAAGCAGAGGTAAAAGAAAAGAATGCCTATACCCGTGTAAATCCCCGAGCTGCAAGCGCGTGTGAGCCCGAATTTAATAATAGAATTTTATAATTGAACCAAATGAATATGAAAATCGAAAGCCCTTTAATTACATCGGATGGGCGATCGCGAACGAGCCCACCCAACAAAAAAAAACGAAGATAATCCAATTAAATTTCCATTCGTCCAAAATTACAAAATTAAGCCAGCCGTCAAAAGCTCTATAATGTATTAAAAAGCCCTCTCGGCCGACGTATGCATATAGGTGTGCGCAGGTGCGTCTGCGCAACAACTATTCTGCACCGCACACGTGTGTACTTCATACGTAGTACAATACCCCTTGCGCGCGCGCGCTCGCCTACAAACAATGGTGCTTTTTTTCATTTTCATTAGCGAGACGCGCGCGGCGCGGCTTGAAACAACAAAATTAAAAAAAAAAAAAGAGAAGAAAAAAAGCGCAGAGCGTGGCGGGACGGCTCTCGAGAGCGGTTATCTCTCCCCACCCTCGACTCGATGGGATCGGTATAACGCACGCTTCGTCAACGACGAAATTGCAATGAAAAATTTTTTCGACCAGCCCATCATGGTACACGCGCGGGCGTTTATATATATTCCCGTCTGCGCTCTCACTTTATTCGAGCGCGTGCCCATCGCGTCATTTTCGTTTAATCGACTTTGAAGTATCCTCTTAGGGTCGCGGAGGGGGGCACTGCGGCCGTTGCGACGAGGTTTAACGAAAAAATGAATAAATCGCAGATTCGTCAAATCCCCTTCTGCTGCTGCTGTTACAGTTGCTTCTGTGCGTTTTAGGTGCAGCCTACGGAATAAAAAAAAATATCGCGCCCGGCTGGTAAAATTTCGTAAAATTTTTTCCGCAAAATTGAAGACACGAGGTCATAATGTAAAATATCTGTCCGATTATTTTAAGACACTCACTTTCATTATGCAAATTTGAGGGTATATAGAAGCAAGCCCAAAAAGTCAAGATTACAATCCTGAAGCTTCTACTGAATATTCCTTCAAAAGGCTTATTATGGTGCTCTTAAGAACATCGAAATGAAAGTAACCATAGAGCCTTTTGGAAGAATATTCAGTAGAAGTTTCAGAAAATGGGATTGAAATTTTGATTACTGGGCCCGTTTCTATATCCCCTCAAGTGTATCATATTGTCAAGGATATCGATTCATTCATAAGGGAATGTACTAAAAAGTATAATAGTTATTGCCGAGTGCAAAAAGTGCTGTCAACAACACAACATAAATTATTAAAGAACCACAGGATAGAAACTTTCAAGTTGACTTTTTGATTTTTAGATTGATTTTTCAAAAATAAACGCCTACTTCACTAGAGAAACAATAAATTTAAAAAATGAGATTATTTATTATTAATTAATATTTAATAATCATATATTAAATTTTATTATGTTTCAGATCAACATGGACTTCAGTAAAATAAATGCGTCGGCATTTTCCAGCCAATATCCACCAACACGCCCTGCCCGTGAGCTCGACCAAACGGTCGACCACATGGTTGGGAAAATCACGAAGCAGAGGACGAGGAACCAGGGCTACAAGGTAGTCATGGAGCTGAAATACATCGATGCTCCAACAATCGGAGTATGGTTGAAGGACAACTTGTGTCAATTTTTTAAACAATTTTTTTGCAATACAGATTATATGCATATTGGATAAGGAGAAACACGTGATATATTATCGAGCTCTAAAGCAATCTGCAGAAAACGACCTGATGGTAAAAAAAATCCATAGAATTCTCAAATTTAATCAGAGTTCATGGCTTAAGAAATAAATTGATATGAATACAGATAGAAGAAAATATTTCCAAACATGCAGTTTATAAATTTCATTATGATTTCATGTTAAAACAAATTGGAAATGATAAATGTAAGCTACTCTATACAGATACAGACAGTCTCATTTATCAGATATATTATTAAAATATATATAAATTTAACCAAGTGCCTGGTGCTTTCTGTCTCTTCCATGGTCATCCAGCCGATGCCAATTTTTATTAGCCAATCCAGATGAACTGGACAAATTTAACGAGACACGAAAATAATTATTTCGAAAGAAGATTTGTACAGAAAAGTACAATTGCGAAAAATTAAAATGAACATAGTATTCATATGGAGAACAGCTGTTCGTGCCCATCTGATTTATCACACAATATTTATCAACATTTCTCCTACATTTCCTCACTTTGTAGCAAGAAAACGTAAAACAAATGTTCATAAATATTGTGCCATACCCTCAACGATAATCTCAAACACATGAGAATATCTCGGTACACCTTTAGAGATGCCGAAAAAACACGAAAAACGAGCTGGATCAACGTTATCTCGTTTTCCGACTAAGCCGATCTTGGTCTCGCCAACTGCCTCGCTTAAAGCCGAGACAGAGAGAGCCCGCGTGGAGAAGGTCCCCACACAGGACTGCACCCGTTTATAGAGTGAGCCCGCCATTCGCTCGAGCTTATCCAACTCGTTTTACGGAGTGGGCTCCCATTCGCGTCGCATGCGCCCGTTCATAGAGCGAGCCATTCGTACACGACCTTCTCGGGCGCGGAAAACTCCCTGTGACTCTTTTTTTTTGAGACAGCGGCAATTAAGCCCCCTCACCCGTCTAGAAGTGTGGCCCAGACTACGACAAGGTGTCGGCTCGTTCGAGGAGGTGTGCTTTCGACGATACCGAAGTATCGCGAAAGCGGAAAGCGGAGCACCCAATGTAGGAAATAAAAGTGATAACGTTACAATTGGGTGGGAGGGAATAAATTAATTTTGCCAATAGTAAAATCTCCGAGAGATTTTTGAGGTTCGATTCAATGCTTAGTTACATCGAATCTAAGAAAATTTACTGGAAAGTTTGAGAGAAATTCAGTTCACAAAATGAGGTCTTTGTTGGGATCGTTCATAAGAACAAATCGATAAAATCGAAAAATTATACGACCGAGTTTTGAGCCTCGCGAACAGAAGGAGAAGAAGATTGGCTTTAATTGCACTCTTATCGATATGTTTGATATTTTTAGCGCAAATATTAAGAAAGGCGAGTCTGCCTCCGGGAGAGTCATTTGTATTCTGTGATATGAACCTCTAGGGTCGTTATATAGTTAAGCACAAATTGAACTGCAAGGTAAAAAAGTGACTTCGAATAATATCATCAGTTTAAACCAATCTACATCAACTCGAAATTATTCTATCCAGATATAGGTTCTTTAATAATTATGTAATGCCTTTGCAAAGCGCCTTTATCTATATTTTAATAAACAATTTAGTTAGTTTAGATTTAAACGGTTCTACCATACGAATTCAAATGATGCGCGTACGCGTAATGCTCCCTCGCGTACACATAGGGATGGGCAAAATTTCAATCTCGACGCGCAGTAAATCAAAAGCTAAAAAGAGAGAGGGAGGTAAATCGTCGCTTACTGCTCTCGACTCGCGCGAGAAGATTACGAAACGAAAGTGGCGCGCGTTATGTGCCGCAAGAAGAAGAAGAAGTAGCAGCAGCAGCCACCACCGCAAGCCCCCCATTAGAAAGAAGAAGAAGAAACTCCTTCGGAGAAGACTTCCACAACGGGACTGCAAAAGACCTAATGCCTCTCGTGGAATTAGAGGTAGTCAAAGAGATAGCCCAGAGATACAACAAGAGCCCAGAAAGACCTAATGCCTCTAGTGGAATTAGAGGTAGTCAAAGAGATAGCCCAGAGATACAACAAGAGCCCAGCACAGATCTTGCTGAGACACCTGGTGCAAGCCGGTCGAGCCGTCACACCCAAGAGCGCTGATACTCAACGTCAAAGGGAGAACTTGGACATATTCGATTTTAGACTTGACATAAAGGACGTGTTAAGATTGAATAGTCTGGATAAAGGCGCCCGCGTAAAAATCGAAAAGTTTCGCTTAAGGTATCCCAAACTTTGTCTTCGGGCGAAACCTGCCAAAACCTTGGCGCAGGAGACTGCCCCAAACTACAACTCCAGGTTTTTGTAGTTTCATTCATTTTTCTCCAAAACTTTGGGCCAAATTTTGAAAAATTGATCCCAAACTTTGCGGAAATGATGGCGTAAATACGGCACAATTAAGGCAAAATTACGGCCAAACTATGGCCAAATTATAGCGCAATTAGCGCAAATATATTTTTTTAAATTAAATATGTTAATTCGATCAATAAATGAAAAACAATGCCTTCATGTAGAAAGCAACAATGGGAACAAAAAAGTGGCAAAACTTTTGGCAAAAATCAATAATTAAATTCTCAATATTTTTCCAGCTGGCTCGTCGCTGTCATCTTCAGAATTATCCCTCTTTTTTTTTTTGTCTCCATGACCATCTCGTGGATTTCTCAGAGTTGCGCACATAGATGTCATTACTGTACGGAACTCCCTTGGAGAAATCTTGTATTTTTTCTTGGAAGCGTTGTCGTTAATGTATCCTGAAAAAAAGAACATGCAGACGTGGCTTAATAAAGCTATCGATTAATATATATTGTATAAATAAATAAATAAATATATATAAATATATTAAAAGCAAAGTAAGCCCCGGAGCATCAATATATTTTCAATATATGTCAATCGAAAGTTTGAAATATATATATTATAAAAGCAAAGCGAGGCCTGGCGCGTTATGATAGGTAGAAAAAAGTATTGAGAATTTAAAAAATTTACAGACACGATATGCAGTCGAAAGTTTAAAATGGAGGTTACTTACGTAGTACAGAAAAGTAAATGTTTTCGGGGATGGCCTGTCTCCCATTTCTCCCTGTCGGAGTGCTTTCGCGGAGCACCTCTTCGGGAATAATCATTTTCATGACTTGTCTAGCTAATGCCCGTGGCTTCCTGTAGTTCATCTGGTATACGTTGTCCAACTTCAATTCCTCGAGCCAAATATTTGAGCCTGGAATCAATTCGGTCATCTGAAATGAACAAATGTAAAAATCGTACGTAAGCGGGTCGTCGACGTAGATTATCACTGATTTTACGCTACCATTTTTAAAGACGAAGTCAAATTAAATTTTGCACTGAGAAAAGTTGTTATCTTAATATTTTTATGTCAATGACATGAACGTCGTTACATCAATGTACAATGTACATTCGTCGTCCAGTTCATGTCGTCGACAAGAGAATATCGAGTCAACTATATAATCGCGTCAACTATATAGTCGCGTTAACTATCAAAAAGTAGAAAATTAATGAAATTGAAAATTATTTTTACAAGAACTTACCTTTGCGCTTGAGCAAGATTTTTCAGTACGCAAATGAGAAGTGCGTGGGTTCGATGATCGGTTTCTTAACATTTGCACAATTCTAAGAAACTTCGATGTCTCTTGTTCGGTAACTATATAAAAAATAATATGTACTATTAAATAACTTAGATATGTAATATTTTTTAATTAAATAATTTCTTACGATTAGGCAGTTCTGAACATAGGCATTGATTTTTTGTTTCGACCAATTTTGATTTATTTTCATGTTTTGACCTCTGAATTTCCGATTCACTTTCAGATAAACTAAAAATTGGGCTTTAAGGTGATATTGGTATAAAAATTGTTATGATAAGAAAAACGTTTACCACGAAAAATACACCACTGACACATTATACACCTTAGGTTAAAAAAGCACACATACATTTTGAGCATAGCTTACTTGGACGATTCGTTGAATGGAGAGTGAATAGCGGCTTCCTTACCATCGTCTCCATCCGATTGACTCAAAGAAGAGAAAGAGCCATAAAGTGACTTGATCGAATTATCACCATGCTTAGACTTGACTGATTTATGTTGTATATATTTGGGTGAAAGCCCACCGCTTGCCGAGGATAAATACTTTTTGTCGTGTTCAGATGTTCTCCCATTGCTGAAAAACAGAAATTATAATTTATTATTGTGAGACACGTAAGCGAAAAGGAGTCTGCTTGGGCTTTAAGGCGATATTATTATAAAAATTGTTATGATTAGCAAAATATGTACCACGAAAATACATCACGACGCTTGGTACATGACAGGTAAAAAAAAAGCTTACTTTGACATTTTGCCTGATGGATAGTAAATGGCATTTCTATTTGTCTCATCTCTCTCCAATCGCCTTGAAGAATAACAGTCGGAAACGGACTTTTTTGTTTTCTCATTGCGCTTCGTTTCGATTGACTTGTGCTGCGTAGATTTGGGTGAAAGCACACTGCTTGCCGAGAATGAATACTTTTTGTCGTGTTTAGATCTCTCTTTACTGAAAAATTATAAATTATGTTTTATTATGGCGAGACACGTATGCAACATAGTATGTACCTATGAGGCGATATTATCATAAAAATTTTTATGATAAGCAAAACGTGTATTACGAATGTACAGGTAAAACGAATAATGCACCGCAGGTCAAAGAAATGATACATAAATGTAAAGAAAAGCTTACTTTGACATATCGACAGATGGTGGGTAATTATCATCTCTCTCCGATCGTCTTGGCAAAGATGAACCCGAAATAGATTTTTTTGCTTTTTCGTCTTGCTCAGGATCGATTGACTTTAGCTGCATAGATTTGGGTGAAAGCACACCGCTGGCCGAGTATGAATTCCCTTTGTCGTATTTAGATCTCACTCTGCTGATAAAACATAAATTTTAATTCATTATTGCGAGACACGTATGCGACATGGTGTCTACTTGGGCTTTCAGGAGATGGTAGAAAAATTGTTATGATGAGCAAAATATGTACCACGAAAATACATGCACGACGCTTAGTATACCGCAGGTTAAAAAAAAAGCTTACTTTGAGATTTCGTCCGAAGAAGAGTAAATAGCATTTCTGTTTGCTTCCTCTCTCTCCAATCGTCTTGAAGAATCAGAGTCGGAAACGGACTTTTTTGTTTTCTCATTGCGCTTAGTTTCGATTGACTTGTGCTGCGTAGATTTGGGTGAAAGCACACTGCTTGCCGAAGATGTATACTTTTTGTCGTGTTTAGATCTCCCTTTACTGAAAAATTATAAATTATGTTTTATTATGACGAGACACGTAGATATGCACACGCGTATGCGACAAGGTATGTACTTTGGCTTTGAGGCGATATTGGTATAAAAATTGTGATGATAAGCAAAACGTGTATCACGAAAATTACACCATCGACACATTATATACCGCAGGTTAAAGAAGCACTCATATATTTTGAAAATAACTTACTTGGACAAAACCTTGGATGGAGAGTGATTATCGGCTTCCTTACTATAGTCTTTGTCAAATTGATTTAAAGGGGAAGAAGAGCCAAAAATTGCCTTCATCAAATCATCGCGATGCTTGGATTTGACTGATTTATGCTGCATAGATTTGGGAGAAAGCACACCGCTGGCCGAGTATGAATTCTCTTTGTCATGTTTAGATCTTCCTTTACTAAAAAATCATAAATTATGGTTTATTATCGCGAGATGCGTAGATATGCACACGCGTATGCTACAAGGTGTGTACTTTGGCTTTGAGGCGATATTGGTATAAAAATTGTGATGATAAGCAAAACGTGTATCACGAAAATTACACCATCGACACATTATATACCGCAGGTTAAAAAAGCACACATATATTTTGAGAATAACTTACTTGGACAAATCCTTGGTTGGAGAGTGATGATCGGCTTTCTTACCATTGTCTCTGTCAAATTGATTTAAAGAGGAAGAAGAGCCAAAAATTGCCTTCATCAAGTCATCGCCATGCTTAGATTTGACTGATTTATGCTGCATAGATTTGGGAGAAAGCACACCGCTGGCCGAGTATGAATTCTCTTTGTCATGTTTAGATCTCCCTCTACTGAAAAATCATAAATTATGGTTTATTATCGCGAGACATGTAGATATGCACACGCGTCAGTAACAAAGTATGTGCTTAACCTAAAAGGCGATATTATTATAAAAATTACTATGGTGAGTTAAACGAGTAATATGAATGCACAAGCACCAACGTATAATGAACCGTGGATTAAAAAAAAATACATATATGTTGAGAAAATTTTACTTTACATGTCAACTGATGCTGATTTCCCTGCCTTCTCTTTCTCCGATTCTTTGGGTGAAAAAGAACCGAAAATCGAGTTCTTCGTGAGCAATTTTTCATTTAATTCTCTCTCCGTGGCGTTTCTTAAAATTGTGGCCTCTCGTTTTTCTCGCCTGCTTTCTGTTTTTCTTTTCAGCAGTGGTGTGTTATTTTTTTTCTTTATATTTTCCGGCGTAACGATCTCTCCATCTTCGGTGACGTCTAAGCTCTGTAGCCACTCTTTGTTTTCTGAATAAGATGAAATTAATATTAAAAATAGATAATATGCATCGTCAGATTACAAATGTAATAATGAGTTGCAAGCAACGTAGGTTATGAACGATACAAAAATGAAAGGTACTCACCGCTTTCCAACAAAACTTTGGCCGAATACCATTTATTCTCCCATTTCACGTACGTTTTCCCGCGTGAAGTTTTTAAATGCTTTTCATCGACTACGTCGATTTGTCGACTATCCGTGTAAATGACTAAAGAAAACATTTTATTATTTAAGTGTCTTCGAGAAAATTGATGGAGACCGTGCTTTCTTCAGCTTGACAAGCGCGAATGCAGTCACAGCTAAACGTAAACAAAACTCCAACCTCACTTTTTTTATACTTGAAAAAAAAACCTATCGACGTCACCTCGCTGTGAAAAAATGTCACGAGAATTGAATTATTTAAGCAAGTTTTCGCGATCATATCGGTACAAATTGAGAAAAAGGAACCTAATCTCGAGTGATGCTGACAGCAGCAGTAGCAACAGCAGCAGTCGAACTAGCCGCGGTGGTAGCAGCAGTAGCAGCAGCAGCAGCAGCAGCAGCAGCAGCAGCAGCAGTAACAACAATGACCGCTTGCGTAGGGCGCGCGTACAAAACTACAGAAATCGAAAGCGTAATTGCGGTCGTATGCGTCGTAATAATGAGATTTATCATCAAGGTCAGTATTTTGCGCGTGCACACGTATCTGAAGTGTTGCATGTATGTCATTCAAACTATTCGTTTAGGGGGTGAAGAGAACGTTCTGTCTCAGTCAGACTTCGATGCCGATTTAGAAGCAGATGATGAATACACATCTAGTCTCAGCTCCGAAGACGAATATTCTACTAATTCAAGCTCCGACGATGGCGATGACTCTTCTATCTCAAATTCTTGTAGCGACTCTACCGATTCGAGCTCTGACTTTGATGAAGAATTGATAGAAAACGCCGATCAGAGCTTGTACCCAGGAGCACCGATCACCGTAGCTGAAAGCGTTATATCTATACTTTCACTTACAGGGAGGTATGATATAAATGGATCATTATTATCGAGTATTTTATCGATAATAGAATTGCACTGCATAAAACCGAACTATTGCGTTACAACTCTATACAAAATGAAAAAATTTTTTTCAAAAATTGAAACACCAGTTATACGACATTTATATTGTATCAACTGTTCATCGCCACTAGAACAACATTTTTGTATCAAATGTAATTCGGACAAGGGTGTTAATTATTTCATCGAACTTTCAATTATTGATCAACTCAAAAGTATGTTTAAACGCTCAGGATTTTTGGAAAAATTAACTCATCGTTTCACACGTACTAAATCAGATGAGTTAAATTATGAAGATATCTATGATGGACTAGTGTATAAATCTCTACCAGATGATTTTACAGACAATCCAAACAATATTACATTTACTTGGAACTCGGATGGATTTCCGCTCTTCAAATCATCCAAGTTTAGCGTTTGGCCTGTTTATCTGATGATCAACGAGCTTCCGTATCAGGACCGCATTCAAAAGAAAAATAATATTGTCGCTGGCTTGTGGTGTGGAACTAGTAAACCATTGGTGAATTTATTTATTTCACCTTTCGAACAGGAATTGCAACAATTGTACAGTGGCGTTAATTTTCAAGTACCAAATGAGCCTGGAATAGTTAAAGTACGCGGTTTAATAGCATGTGGCACATGCGATTTACCTGCAAAGGCTCTATTTCTCAATATTCATCAATATAACGGTAAATACGGTTGTCCTTCATGTGAAATAAGAACCGAAAGAATTGAGAAAGTACAAACGTACCCGTACGTGGATAACTTGATCCTAAGAACAACAAATACAACGAACGAGTATGCTGAACGAGCTGTAACATCACGGAAGCCTGTGTTTGGTGTCAAAGGTCCAAGTTTTCTGAACATAATAGTGTACGATTTTATATTTGCAATGTCTATTGATCAAATGCACAATATTTTCCAAGGCGTAATGAAGAAACTATTATCGCTATGGTTTGATCCGGAAAATCGAAATTATGCATTTTCACTATTCGAATCGGCACACATAGTAGATGATATTATTAAAAAACTAACTCCACCATCCCACGTGAACCGATTACCAAGAACAATAAATGATTACAAATTCTGGAAGGCAAGCGGTGAGTACTTTTCATTATTGTATTTGTATTCTGACGATGCAAATAATCTATTATTAATATTAATTTTATCTTTTTCAGAATTAAAATCATTTTTATTAGTGTACAGCTTACCTGTTCTAGAGGATATAATGGACGAAGATTATTTTGAACATTTTAAGTTATTCGTACACGCTATTTCTCTATTAAATTTTTCAAGCGTGAGTGACGGTATGATAGAGACTGCTCATCGACTATTAGTTGAATTTGTCAAGGAATTTGAATACTTGTATGCTCGTAGATATATGACTTGTAACATTCATTTATTGCTTCATTTGGCAAATGAAGTTAAGAAATTCGGACCTCTGTGGGTAGTAACGTGCTTTTCTTTTGAAAATTTTAATGGAATTTTGAAGAATTACGTGCATGGATCGAATAATCCACAATTGCAAATATGCTCTTCGATTAATTTTTTTTTAGGCTTGCCTGAACTTAAAAGTAAATATTTAAAAGAGAATAGTGATACTTATGAATTTTGTAAAAAAATAGAAAAGACGGGTACTCATCGACGCAAATTAAAACGAATTCGTGAATCGATATACGTTGTCGGTAAAGACTTGCGAATCAATCGTTTATCGGATACTTTCGCTCGAGTTTTTCAAGAAAATAATATTGTTATCGATAATAGTCGATTACACATGTATCGTAAACTTTTTATTAATAATTTATACTGCGAAATAAGTTTAATTTCGAAATTCAAAAAAAGCAATTCCTCGTGCATTAAGTTTATTCACGAAGATGAAATAAAATTTGGATTAATAGAATCTTTTATAAGAATATGTGCATGTGATTGTCTAGGAGTATGTATAGATTGCAATGAAAACTGTACGAATTATGCAATCGTTAAATTGTGCATTGTAGATAAATATTACTTTTGTCAATCAATCGCGGATTATATTCCACAATTTTATGTTTTGAAAGAAAAAAAAAAGTTATTACTAATTGACGTAACATTAATTTTAAATGTGTGTTATTTAATTATTAATAATGATAAGACCTTTATTATTGAAAGAACTAATAATATGGATACTGAGTATTAAGTTTAATAAAAATTTACTTACCTGTTGTCACTACTCTGCAAATGCTTTTTGTCTATGTTCAACAACTTTTTATGTAAAATAATACATTCTTATTTAAAAAAAAATTTTTTCTAAATCTGTAAATGGTATGGTGAAATTTTGGATTAACTATGTCCCAAGAATTGACATATTTCGCCATAATTTCGGCTTAATTTCGGCGTAATTTCGGCGCATTTTCGCCATCATTTTCGCAAAATTTGGGATCAATTTTTCAAAATTTGGCCCAAAGTTTCGAGTAGTTTCGGAGAAACTACAAAAACCTGGAGTTATAGTTTGGGGTAGTCTCCTGCGCCAAGGTTTTGGTAGGTTTCGCCCGAAGATAAAGTTTGGCATTGCTTGGGCGAAACTTTTCGATTTTTACGCGGGCGAACATGGAAGAATCTTCAATTTTCTCGCTCTTGTTTCTGGCGTTGAAAAACATCCGGAGTTTCCATTTAAGGAAAAAAAAAAAAAAAAAAAAAAAAATTGGTTCTGAATGCCTCGATGAAACGGTTCGAAGCTATATACTCGCGCTGCGAGCGCGGGACAAAGTTACAAGCTCGCTCCGTACACAAGCTCTCTTATGTACAAGCTGTTCTAATGAGATAAGTTAGCGAGGGCGCGAGCTGTGCCCTCCGCGTTTACTTGCATGTATAATATCTCTCTCACCCGTACTTTTGCGGATGTTATATTCTCTAGGTGGAGGCCGGGCTGTCTTAAACGAGCCAAGTTAAACGCCGCTCGACGGAAAAGATCTACGTTTGTTTTACGTATTGGAGCTCGATCGGTTGTTTTCTTCGACGCTTTCAAAACCTACTACTTTCGGAATAAATTGAGATAAATCGAGCCACGGCCTCCTAATGCGAATAAACGATCTTTAACCTGCCGAGCTTTATTACGTTGTAATAACAATAATAATGTTGAGCGCCTCATCCCGGTTGATAATGTTGTCCGTTCCCGAACAAAACGATCCATTATCGTACTATGCACGGGGTATAATAATATAATGATGCAGCGCCTGCACATTTTCCGTCCGATACGCGCGGCTATTGTTTAATAATAGTTGCAGCGGCCCGGAGTTGCCGGCCGGTACGCCGCCGCCGCGTGATACATCCTTTCCTGCCCCCGACGCGGAAATTATTTCTATACCCTCTTGGATTCAACAGAAGTAGAGAGCTTAATTGACGTCTATTATACCGGGGCAGGAGCGGTGAGAAGAAATTTTTAGGTAGATAGATTATAATATAATGCGAGAAGATGCTGCATTATATAAATAAATATAGAGGATAGCATATTCGCTGGAAATGGTAATTAATATAACGTATTGTTTTTTTTTTTTCAACAAGACGTTGAGAAGGTATTTTTAGAATTCAAAACGGCTCTCACCATAATTCTTTTCCCAATTTTGACGAGTCTATACACATCTTTCATTGAGCCGATAAAAATGGAACAAACGCCCACATTGTCGGCGATCGATTCCACGCATTTCCCGAGATCCATCTCGACCCTGGTCGACAGGGGCCTGGTGTCGTTCTCGATAGCGCGCAATAATGGCAACAGAGGTTTCAGCTCGATCGGCTCCCTGCCACGGTTCGTACCTTCGCCGACCTCTTTTTCTTCTTCTAAAACGAGAATCCACGCTGATTTTAAGTCACGCGCTACTATAAAAAAAAACCGTTCCATGGAAGTTGTCGTCACCTTCCAGATGTAGAAAAAGAAGAACGGCGAAGGCACGAACCGCGACAAAGAATCGATAGAGTTGAAACCTCTGTCGCCAGGATCGCGCGCTACCGAGAAAAACACCAGACCCCTGTCAACCAGAACCGAGATGGACCTCGAGAAATACGTCGAAATCGATCGCCGACAATACGAGCGTCTGTTCAGCTCCACGGTTTACTGTTACACCGAGAAAAAAAATTCATTGAATCAATGAAATCTAATTTAATATTTTATTTACTATTAATTTAATCAAATGATTGATTGAAGCAATGAAACTTTGGTAATAACAATTAAATATTTTGTTGGATGAAATAAAAAAAGATTGAATCAATGAATTTTTTTTCTCGGTGTACGTACGGGAGCTTTTCTAAGCGTATTCACATGTACTCGATCGTTATTGATGAGCTGCTTCCGAAAGCTTCGATTTTTAACCAGAGTCATGCTCGTTGGCTAGCTCCGATACGCGATCATACTCTTAAAGCTCGTTAAGTTTGTAAAATTAACGAGGAGAGAAAGCGTCTGCGACTGAAGATATTGTCCAAAAATCGAACGATGACTTGAAATTCCCCGGGGGCGATTATAGTTTGGGTATTTCGTTATTTATCATTTTTCGTGCGACGACGCATACGCACTGCACGCACACGAGCACAGAGTGAAAGATGATAAATAACGCACGGTGCAAAAATTAAAAATCATATCCGTGGCCCTAATCGCTCGTGCAGCTCTCCGATTATTATGCACACATTGCGAAACGCTTGTGGGTATTTTTCTTTCTACGCTGCATCGCCGAGTCAAGCCAATAAAAGTTCAATTGGAGCATATAATAATGTATATAAAGTCGCAGCCGCGAGTGAGTCAAACTTCAGCGGCACGATCAGCGGTGTGTGTCGCGCGAGGTAAATATTTAACGATCTCGCTCTCGCATGTGTCACACACATGGCCTGAACGCCTATAGATCAGTAAATTTCGTTTGGGGATTTTTTTAGTTTAATAATATCCCGATTCGGAATACGGAAAGTTATGTAGTGGTATACATCTTATCCCCACTGCTACTCGATGACGATATGAATTCGGCTTGAGTATGTGTGTGTATATTTGAACGCGATGCCGCGAGATACGCTTCATTCACGAGTGAGACTTTGTCGAGCGAGTGCATACTGTAATTTCAATTAAGTAAGTTTCTTTCGTCGTATTAGTGAGTGCGTCGAGTGTTGTTATTATTTTTTTTTTATCTCGAGATTGTCGGTCGTAAGGTTTGGCTTCGTAGAATAGTTAAAATATTGTTGCCTTCGTTGCTCATCAAACTTATGGTATTTTCATTGTAACAATATTGTGAGATATTATGTACGATAAAAAAAATATGTGAGCCGAAATGTATTATATGAAAATACCATAGATCGTTTGACGACCAATGCATAAAAGTGTTTTTATTATTGAATTACATACGCGACGAAAAGGTCGCTCGTTATTGCCAACCGATAAAGAACCAATTCATCGATACCGCAAGCGTGTACTCGATTTTCATCTTCTACTATTTTCCGCAGGCCATACACAATGTCGTCGATAAGATTCGTTATCTTGGGCTTGCTGGCCGCGCTGTGCCTTCAACAGAGCGTCGAGGCCGCAGTGAACCAGCACAATCTCGTGGTGGGCGGCCGCGTCTGGGGCGACTATCTGATCCAGCGCGTCAAGGTCGACAAGAAGTCGGCCTGGCTGCGACACGTCTCGGAGAGTCGCACCTTCAGCGGCGACGGCACGTCGCGCATCAGCCAGATCCAGGTGCTGGACCAGAAGCACGACGGCACTGGGGCCTACGCCACACTGGTCACGGGCGGACCCGGCCAGACCTTCGCCACCCTCAAATTCAAGAGCCAGAAGAGCCACGGCATTCACTTCGTGGTCGAGCTCTACGGCAAACGATGAGGAGGAGGAGTGTGGTTCTGTTCTTTTTTTTTCATGTTTTTGTGGAATAATTATTATTCGTCATGACGGTGTTTCCTACTGATGTACAATACGAACTTGATGTTTGAACAAGTGTCATTCGGAATAATAAAAAAAATTTGTGTTTACACATACGACTGCAGATAAGAGAATTATTTTTTTTCTTTTCCCCTATTGCCAGACTCGTCTTCGAGCTGAAAATTCGTCATCGGCGAATGTATAAAAATTAAATGTATAAAAACAAAAAACATACACTCCTATTCATTATTTCTTAAGCTCGTAAAAATGAGATGCTTGAATTATTGACATTTGATAAAGAAGCGCACGCGATTATGCCATCGCTTAAATTTGCAACGTGAGCTCATCAAGGCCTGCAATCTTATCGTTAAAATCACTTTTGTTTTTTAAAAAACAAAACACAATTATAACGGATGCCATGCGATTTTTGCTAGATCCAACTCGAATGATTCATATATGCACCTGCGTAACGGTAACGAGCAATAAAAAAATTGAGAGAGAGGGAGGGAGAGATGTACCAGACGCGCTTCCCCACTCGGACAAAAAAGCTCGAGCTCTCGAACTATCCGCGCGCGCCCAAATATTGTACACACACAACAACAGCCCGTCAAAAATCGGGAGAACGAGTCTGCACGAGAGCGTGAAAAAGAGGTCTCTTTCTCTCTCTCGCTCTATCCTCGTTTGGGAATTCTTGCACGGGGGGATCGGCATTGTTCGTAGCTACTCCGCGAGCGTCGTTCTTTCCTCGTGGCCGTACATACTTAACACAAAAGAGACTGATTTTTTTCACCCAGTTAGCTTCTAGAAAAATGCGTCGTCTTTTTTTCTTTAATTGTTGTTGTGTGACCCTTAAAGCTGTGTTAGAAAGCATGATGAATGAAATTTGTGGAAATGAATTTTAAGATGAAACAAAAGCCTAGATTTGTGATCTCAATGAGAAATGTAGCGTAAAAGCCCCACAGCCCAAGCATGTGTTAGTCAGCTACACGTACAACCCGACGAATCTCAGCCTCTCTAGATATCGCAAAATATTCAGACGCGGCAATAAAAGTATCGAGTTACTGAGAAAACGCTTTAATTAAACTATACTCGTGCGCCACGCACGTAGCAAAATGAAAAAAAAATCGTTTCTACTATTCAGTAATCGATAATATCAATTATTGTATTCGATGGAAAGAAATTTCAGTCGGAAGCCAGATTTCGTCGAGTGCGTGTAGATCAAAAGCAGTTACGATTTTTTTTTTAATGCAGCATTTCGCGTTCAATCGTAATCACGGTAAGATTTGCCTTAACAAAATTTTTCAATATTTCTCGAGAGAAGAAAAAATTATTTCATCGAGTATGTAGTAAATGTGGCATAAAAAATTATTTTATCAAATATGGCTTTTTGTTCCGGCAAATGTTACCTGATACTTTTGAATGTAAAAAAATAATGAAATTATAAAGGGTTTTTAGGTTTGCTTATCTGAATGCTGTCATTGATATCTGGTCCTCTGCGTAACGCGCCAATTTTCAAATCTTTCCTGTAGTATTGTATCGATCCCGTCCATTTTTCATTAACTATTGTCCTGGAAAAAAGAAAGAAAAGAGATTCGATCAGTACCACAAAGAATTATTCTATTAAAACACATTATTGCACAATTATTTTATTCCGATAAAAGTGAACATCTTACAACGAATACTAAACCAAAATTACATTTCCGAGTATCGACTCGCTCGTTCCTCTTTTTTTATTCAAACTCCATTCGCAAACAGGAACATATCAAAAAGGGAAATACGCGTCTGACACGATCGCGCGCTTTAGTATCAGCCGCATACATACGTACAAATTTTTTGCGCACTTCGCGCCATTGCAAAACAAAAAAAAAAAAAAATTGTGAGCGAGAGAGAGAGAGAGAGAGAGAGAGAGAGAGAGAGAGAGCAAAAAGGCTCTCAACCGCAGTTTTGCCCCGAAACTATCTACGATTTATATCGCGCAACGAGCTCTCGCGTACATGCGCATTTATAAATATAGAATATCGCGGAGCAGCTCTCTGGAAATTCTCTCGTCCTCTCAATACGTGCCGTACACACACGCACACAACTGTATGTACCTTCACGCGTATAATCGTTTTTGCCTGCGCCGAGGCGTTCGTGCGTTTTCGTTTCGCGCGCGGCGCATATAGGGATAGATACACGCATTCACACACACACATATAGGATACGTGAAAAACTCAATGTTTCCGGCACCGAAAAAAAAAAAAAAAAAAAGAAAAAAAATCCCCAACACGCAGATTGAGACTTATGTGCCGCGTGCGCACGGTCTGCTGAACTCGTTCGATCAAAACAATAAAAAAAAACAGGAGAGGAGAGAGAGAGAGAAAAATACAGCAACAAAAAAAAGGGTTGATCCGCTTGCCGGAGAGAGAGAGAGAGAGAGAGAGAGAGACCTAAACTCGCTACGCTAACAATGCCAACTGTGTTCGCGTGTGAATAGAAGAGCTTCGGGCTCCGACTCTATCTCTCTCTCTCTATTCGTGGGATGAAAACTGATTTTTAACAAACAAAATATAAAAGAGTCGGCGTGTTTAAGATGTATAAAATAATAAAATTCGAATTTCGTTTATTTATTTGTTTGTTTTTGTTTATTTGTTTGTTTGTTTGTTTGTTTTTTTACAAACAACAAAATACGTAAAAACAAATACGATGCGTGATGCATCGATTTCACGGGCTATCGAATTTACAACAATTTTTTTCATTTCTCAACGATCTTCGTTGAAAAAAAAGTATACGAGCATATGTGTAACATCCGACCGAAATTTAATTTTCGTACTAACGCGCGCTGTTAATTGAAACGAATAGTCGACGCATCAAACTCAAATTTCTCGATCTATCAAAAGCTTCAAGGAAAAATATCGAGAACACCGGACACACTGGAAAGAGGAAAATTGAGTTGGTTCGTGTTTCAAACGATTTTTCGTTGACTCGCGAACATTCATTTGACACACAAAAAAAAACGGAAATCGAGTCTAAACTTTGACTAAGATGCTCGATGGAGCTCGAAGGAGCTCGAGAACTTTTTCAGCTCGTAAACTCGAGAACAAACTCGAGCGGTATACAGAAATTCACATGCGCTCGTCGCGCGACAACAATTTTTTACCTATATAATATACAGAGCTTGCGGTAAAAAAAACTATGTAGTTTATCGCTCGTCGATCGCTTTCCATTACTCTTTTTCGAGCTTCGATTTTTTCAGAAAATTAACAAGCACATACAGAGTCCCGCAGGACAATCAGCGCCGTCTTAACTTTTACGCGAGCGAGCGAAAATATGCAAAAATACTCCACCCGCGTGGAAAATTGAATCAGTCTCTTGGAGAAATCGAGGCCCGGAGATTCTTCGAGAGAGAGGCCGAGAGGCATAATATACAGTAGAACGTATATCTGTATCGGCCGGTGGACGCCAGCGAATAAAGTTACCATACATTAGGATTAACGAAATTAGCGGAAAAGAATTAGCCGCACTCTTGTCTCTCTCTCTCTGTACAGCTGCTGGTCTTCTACCGCCTGCTCGACTAGACGGTATGTACAAGGCGTTGCCCGCGCGCGAGCTCGAATAAAAGGTATATAACTCGAGGCGCTCAACCAATTAGCTAACTTACTCCTACGCGGCGCGCGTATGGACTCGAATCTTGCTCGAAAGATAGAGAGAGAGAGAGAGAGAAAAGCCCAGAAGAAGAAGAAGAAATAGTGTATAGCTCCGATATTTTTCTTTCACTCCGAAGCCGCAACTCTTTTATTCTATTCTCTCTCAATATAGCCGCGTTCTCGAGGGAGAACTTCTGCGAGCGACGAAAATACGATTTTCACTCGTGTATAGCGTATATATACGTATACGCAAGGACAAATCGTCGGGAAGAAAATGACGATTATTCGATTAATTATTTGTTTAACCGTGCACCGAGAGAGAGGCGGCGAGAGACAGGAAGCAGGAAAGAGAAAAGTTCTGATTAAGGTGGTTCTTTCAATATTTGTTGAGACATGAGACCTATCCTATCTTATAGATTAAATCACGCTGAATTCAATGGTATAATTATTTATGGGGCTTACGCTGCAAAATTTCGAGATATTTTATCTCAAAGTATGCTATTTTAACATGGGAAGCATAGAACGGCCACCATCCATATGGTATTTCTAATCAAAAATTAATTTGTTCGGGTATCGGAGTGTATAGGTTTTATAGAAAAAACTCTAATCTTTCAGCCTGTGTATCGTAAAACAGGGCTTACGCTGCAAAAAATCAAGATTTTTCACGTAAAAGTGAAAAAAACGATGTTTTTGCTATGAATCAGCTGATGTCAGGCTGCGCAGTACTTACTGCGCATACAAAATATACAGCTCTAGGCAAGAGTTCACTATAGAAAAACTTAAACTGAAAGAACCACCTTAATTAGAGTAAGAGGCAGAGAGAGATGGAAGAAAAAAGGAGGCAAAGTAAACGACATGCAGTGGGTTGCGATAGAGAATCGAGGTGAATAATATTGCACGATCGATCGACTGCCTTTTTTTTTTATAAACGAATTTAAGAACAAAGGCAGAGAGACGAGAAAAAAAAAGGCGCCGTTACACATTTATTTTATTACTATACAATGCCATAACCGTCGATAATTTCGATACGTGTTATTTAATATCGAGTTTTCGTAAACGCGCGTGGGCATTGTACCAACGATTTAAGGAGTGAAAACAACGGCAAAAAAAAATTCGCGTCTCTTGACCGAATATACATACGCATTTACAGCTGTAACACAGGTAGCAGTTACAGTAGCCGGTAAACGGAAGCGATAAATATGAAAATGCGCCACGCGCTGGTACAGTAAAACAAGTGGAGAGAAAAGAGAGAGGGAGGTGTGAATTATCACGCATTATACATACCGCCCCGAACTCTCTCTCTACATACCTTACAAAGAATGGAATAAATTCTGTGCCACGCGGCACGTGTTCTGGCCCGGCGCTGGTTGCTACTACTGCTACTGCAGGCGCAGCGTGGAATATGCGACGGATGCATAATGTCCATGCAGCGCCCGGAGCCGTTAATAAATATAAACGAATGTCAAAAATGTTGCGCGAAACGCGCGAAAAGCAGAGGTAAAATAAAAAAAGAAAGAAAGAAAGAAAAAACAATGCCCCGAAAGCAATATACGCATAAATAGAGCGGGGCAAAATACCAAAAGGTTGTAAAAATTCAGTCGGGCGGTCGAATAAACCAGCCACGTGTGGCAGTAAATTTGAATAAATAAAAAAAATGTTATTTTTTTTTAAATAATTGAAATAACAGTAAACGAAAGAGTAACGTCGGGTTCACGATGGTTTACATCACTTTCACCATGTGGTAGAGAACGAGAGAGGGGATTCGAATGGATTAGATATTCGACTACATCGATGGGCCTCATCGCTGGTTCGACTTGTTCTTTTCTTTTTATTTAGCCAAAGCGTAGTGTATAAAAGTAATAAAAAAAGAAAGAAAAATAAAAATTACTCAATATTCGCTTACCTTTTCTGCCGGGGGTGTTTTCAACGCCTCGATCTTTCCTCGCAGTCGCTGTCCCGTTCAACGTAGTTGATTACTTCTTGCACACATCTCTCTCCTTGTAACACACGTGTGAGCATATTTTATCGTCGTCTCGTGCGTTACAAGGAGAGAAGTAAGGAGATGTGAACCGTTGGTGAGCAAGAAGTCAAATGTACGCCGAGAGCTCGTGTCGATGGAGCAACTGGGATCGTCAGTTTCGATATTACATTATATCTCCTACCATGAGACCAGAGGAAAAATTTTAAATGAGTCTACGCGTATACATGACGCAGCCTACGAGCAGTGTAGTAGCACTTTCAAATTTTCGAAAAAATACATTTGAATCTTAGTTTCGACTAGTATTCTCGAATTTCAGGTATATGAAACCATTTCTATTAATTTTCGTTGACTCCGATAGCTCTCGTGGGGTGTCGTACTTTATTACGCATTAACAATTGGTAAATATTTTTATTATCATGGTGATAATAAAAGACAGTGTGAGCAATAATTTATACATAGTATTGGATGCGCTTGGACAGTATACTATTAAACATTGCGCACGGAACTGTTACACTAACTTGGTGCAATCGTTGGCAGCGTTTGTTCAAAAATAATGTCAATTAACGATTCCTTTTATTTATAGATAAATATGTTGACCTCTACTTGACCACACTTTCTTTACTGGATTTTTAAAAAATATATATATGGGGCAAAATTCCTGATCTGTCCTAGCGATCCGGCCGAGCGGCCTTTTTAAGCAAAATCACTCAATTTCTAACTCGCCATAAAAGCCACTAAACATCCTTAAAAAAAATATGTGATGAAGGTTTTCGATGGGAAATTACCTCAGCTTTCCGATGGTGGGGTCCAATTTTCCGAAATTTTCCATTTTCCCGAAAAAAAACTGAAATATATATTTCAAAGTTGATTATCTCAAAAAACAACGTTTTTTTTCTCTTTTTTATGTTTCCAATCGAAAGAACATGTCTTTTTACGTCGAAAACGTTATTTTTCAGCGTGTGCAACAACTAAAAATTTCGAGCTACAAGAGAGATTATAGTCGGCGCTCGACCGGCCGGCCGCGGCCAGCGCGCGCCGTAGCCGCTACGTTCGCGTTTTTTGCCAATAACAGTAACCAATTTATCTCAAAAAATTTAACAAAAATATGTTTCCGATGTATTTTTTTCTCACCTTTCCAATGGTGCTATCCAATTTTCCGAAATTTTCTATTTTCATCGAAAAAATCGAGAAATTCAAATGTATTTATGACATATTCTCTAAAATGGAAAATTTCGGAAAATTGGACCCCACCATCGGAAAGCTGAGGTAATTTCCCATCGAAAACCTTCATCACATATTTTTTTTCAGGACGTTTAGTGGCTTTTCTGGTGAGTTAGAAATTGAGTGATTTTGCTTAAAAACGCCGCTCGGCCGGGTCGCTAGGACAGTTCAGGAATTTTGCCCCATATAACGATCCACGAGGAAATATAACGATGAATTAGGATGAGAAGAATATTATAAGTAAAAAAATAAACATGTTTCTAAATAAATAAGTATAAATAATTTTGCATTCAACTTTTCAAAGCCGCAGCAGTAAATTCGAGCAGGCAGCTCGCACGAAGTTGCAATTCGTTGCCGAAATTCAGTAATGCTGTAATTGACAATAGTTATTTATTTACAAAAATTATCGGTGCCGAGATCGTATCACCTTTATGACAATAAGGAATTTCGGAGACTGACTTGTTGTCGGTCCATTTGACTTATTATCGCCGACAATCGTATTCATAATAGAAATTGCTGTTTCACGAAATCAGATAAAAATTAGATAAAAAACATTTAGAGAGATCCAAAGTCGGTCAGGAGCAGTGCAGATGATCGTCCGCGCCTACACTTTTTCGTACGATCATAACACGGTTCGAACGCATTCGATTTTTCGCGAGAAAATGTCATCATTACGTCGTACATATGCCTAAAAGCCTGCCAGGGACATGTACCGATATACTCGAATTCGAAATCTCTCGCGCCTATCGTTATTATTTACGTCGATGAGGCATTAGGCATACGGCAATAATCCCACAGCCTGCCTGCCATCCACCCACGAGCGCGCGCGGATTTTACATATTTATCCTTTCAACGTCAAATTAATTTTCGCGCAGCTAAACCCAGCCCCCCGTTGATGCGCGCGGGCTGCTGCTATACAATCGCGAAAACGCGAAAATCGCATATAATCCCTGGCCGGCTCTCTGCCACTCTCTCTCTCTCCGCGCGTATAGCAGTTGAATCAGAGCTCTGACATATATATAATATACCTGCAACTGCAGCTGCACTGCACTCACTCCCTCGGCCGCGATTAGTTGTAATAAAAGTTTAACGAGATGATGCCAGCCTTTCGGCGCGCAGTCAATTTCAACTTTATACACACAACGAGTTCGGCGAGTCTGTATTTATATATGTTTATATACGTGTGTGAGTGCAGTGCACAGTTATATTGTTTAAAACGGGAGCCAACGACGAAAATCCGAGGGAATTAATCAGTGCCAGTATATAAAGTGTTGTATATAGAGAGAGAGAGAGAGAGCTGCTTTTCGCGAATTTTGTGTATTACTCGATCGAGTGCGGAGTGACACGACTCGATACCGAGTTGAACCAACAATTGCTTTTATATACTTAAAATACAACGTCAGCCGCTCGGTACACGCGTATTTCAACGATATTATTATTAAACACCCTTTACTCATCGGTGAAATGTATTATTATCATGTAATATTTATTTATTATAAATTGCATCGATGCGTTAATGCAATGTTTATTGCGAGCTTTTAAAAATTGCATATATGTAATAATTCCCAATCAACCGGTAATGTTACAATATCTTACTGTACACAAATCGCAACGTGATTAGATGATTTTTGACGGGGTCGAATTATTGAATCAGCGAGGGTATTAATATTAACGATGCTCTCAACCGTTACGCGAAAAATTTCCTCCAACGAATCGTTTTATATACTTAAACATAACGATGATTTAATAAGCTCTCTTTGACAAATAGGGACAATTTATTTCGGGATATTGCGACTTTATTGACATTCAAATTGTTTATCTCAGTTGTTAGTCATCGTACAAACGATAATACCTCGGCTGAATTAATCGTCAAGTACATAGCGGCGACGATCGACATTAATTAGCGAGTTTATAACTCGAGCCAAATATTATCAGATAGTTGACAGGAAAAAAAATATTTTGCGCGAAAAATAATCGCTATTCCGTGTCATCTTTTCGCGCAAAAATTTGAAATTAGCGCTACGACTTGAAACGCTCCTTGGCTGCGACGGTGCGCTGTTGTAGTTTTCCGGTATGCATTCGCGAGCGAATTATAGGCTAGTAAGCCGGCGGACTGCGGAGATACTTTTTCGCTGCACGTGGATGTATTCGCATTCGCGATTCCATTTTTTATCCTGCCATCGCATCGTCGACCTCGTCGTTCGTCCCGTTGAGAGCATCTACGTGAACTTTTTGCCGTTACTGCGATATGATTTTTAGTCGAAGGGACTACGGGCAATTATGTTCGACGTTCAAACGTGAGTAATGATTCGTGGCCCTTTTGTTTCTTTTTGGATTATTGCGGGAAAGGCTTGATGAGTCTGAGGATTTTATAATTAAAATTTTCGTTGTACATTGATAGAATTGTTTAATAATTACATTGTTTAAATCTTCATGTTGTCTGAATAAACATTAATTTATTTTCTTTTGCAGGAAAAATATTTGCATTTGGTGGATAGATGGATGCAATTCGCTAGAATTTTCTGGAAATGGATCTTCTTAACAATGGAGCTGATCTTCATGAGGTTTTGGAACTGCATAAGTAAAAATTCATCATGTCTGCCATGGTAAGTTCATACTTTATAAGTCTTAACTTTTTAATACGCTTAAGCACTTTACTATTTTTATGCATCTTTCAACGTGTGCATTTCTTCATGGTATTATTTATTTTATGATGATAACTAGGCTCCCTCTACTGAGTAGAACCCAAAAATTTAATATCTTTGCTGAGAGAAGCCTCACTGATTATTTACATAAAAAACTGACTCTTGTATATATCTATTATTTTCCCATCCCTATAATGCAATGGTTTGATTGCAGGATACAAATGGCACGCTGATGTATGATGCTGGCACAGCGATGGCTGTAATGAGGAGAACTACATGCAACCAATACAATCTTTATGTGCTGAACACAAAACTCCACTCATCAAACTGGACATGGATGGAATATAGATGCAAAAGTTAGAAAATTCTTCTGATCTTTTTGCCTAGTCGTCAAGGTATGTATTTATTGAGTTAGTGTAAATTACATACAATTTATGAATACTCGTAAAGCATATTTAATATAAAGTTTCAAAAAAATTTAATTATGATTATAACTAGGCTCCCTCTACTGAGTTGAACCCAAAAAATATAACTTCTTTGCTGAAAAAAGCCTTTCTGATTCTATGAAATCTAAAACTTTTTTTAACTCATTCAAAAAACAGTAAATTCATAAAGTTAATAATTGTTTCAGAATTCACTGGATGAAGAAGAATATTGGAACAAGTCTTTGGATATGCGGTGAAGGTAAATAAAGAACATTTTTATTTAAGTCTTTAATATTACAATAATTCTAGGTACTCCAAAAATTATAAACATTTTGAAAGTAAAATTATCATGATGATACCTAGGCTCCCTCTTCTGAGTAGAACCCAAAAAATGAAAATTTTCTGCTGATAGAAGCCTTTCTGATTTTTTTGTTAAACAAACTTGTTTGAATAAGTTATAAAAAAGCAGTGAATTCATATGATTATTAATAGTTTCAGAATTGTGAAGAAAATGAACCTCTGCAAAAGACATCATATTGAATTATCTCAAGCAGCACAGTTCACTGTAAATCAACTATTTACTTGAGGAAAATCATTGGATACGCATAGATAGTGAAGGTAAATTTTAAAAAAACTTTATTTGAAAACAATTTTTCATTTTAAAAGTAAAGTAGTAGTATTAGGTTTATTGGCGTTTTTAAAAAATTATAAAAAAAAATTGCCTTAATTCAATTGAAAGTAAATTTATCGTGATGATATCTTGGCTCCCTCTACTGAGTAGAACCCAAAAAATTAAAATTTTTTGCTGAAAGAAGCCTATCTGATTTTATTGATAAATGAAATTTTTAACTCTATATTAAAGAATCAGAAAATTTATAAAATTATTCATTATTTCAGAATGAAGGAGAAAATTAATGTTTGCAAAAGGTACAATTTTATCTCAAGGAGCCTTATCCACAGTGAGTCATCGGTATAACTTGAATAATCCATTCGAGAACCAGTAATGATTGAGGTAAATAAATATTTTTTTGTTGATAAAAAATAAATTATTAATTATTGCAAGAATTTCTCAAAATTTCAATTTCAAAAAACTTAAATTTATTATGATGATATCTAGGCTCCCTCTACTGAGTTGAACCCAAAAAATAAAATTTTTTGCTGAAAGAAGCCTTTCTGATTCTTTTTTCTTAAATCATATTTTGTTGTTTCATTGATACAAAAACTAGTTAGCTAAAGTTAATAATTATTGTGTTTCAGAATTAATGTAAGGATATTCATCAAGACTTACTCTGGTGGACTTTTCAATTGAACTTTGTATTATGTACAAATATTTTTATAAATAAAAAATGTACTTGAACAACTATAAATTATTTCTTTAGCTATTTATTTATTTTTATCCTCACGTTGAAAATCATTGAAATGACTACCTGAAATTCGTATGTAATCTGTAGTAAGTACACTATCGAGCGAGGCTGCTCTGATTGGTCGATTCGCAATGCGCACATGTGCGAATCCGTGTGTGCAGTCAACGTCAGGCAGATCAGCGGATTTTCGCGATAAAATTGTCTGCTGCTAGTCCCACGTTACATGCAGCCTCCGCCTGCGCTCGAAATTTCACGTATCGCATCGACTCTCATCCGATAAAAATGAGTTGCAAACAACATTGAGTGCTTTCGGCATTGCGTAATTTATACAGAAGCCACATCGGAGTTCGTGCGATTATTATTGCCTTCGGCCAAGTAATCCCAGTCCCCCAAGTTTCCCACCCGTTCAGTACACTCTCGGTTTGACGGTAGCAGAACAATTTTTGCAACGCCTTAAAAATCACACATCATCCCAATGAGATACTTACATTCAATTTTCAGGAAAGTTAATTCTAATATAATACAGACTAGAATGGCGCAGAAAATTACCCAAAGATCTAATTCTAGTGATATCGGTTGCTTAGAGGATATTGAGCCACCTATCAATAAGTTTTTGAGAGGAAAATACAAGAGGTACATTGAATGAGTCAGTAACTTTTTTAACAATTGATTCACCCTCCATTGACATTTCTAATGATTCCAGGAGTTTTGCGCATAAAACTATCAAGGATAGATTACCCGTTATACTGACAAAAGTAGTTGATAATCTAAGTCGAAATAAAGATGCGATAGTGCAAGAAAAGGGAGCGGTAATTAATTTCAATAAAGTAACTAGGCCTTTGTAGCAGCAATATTAAATGTAAATAATCATGATTTTAGGAAGCTACACAAGAAATAAAAACAGTTATTGGGGCTGTAAGTAAGTTGAGAAATGAGCTCATGACCAATAAAGCACTCCTTCCTTTAGAACCATTACCAGGTAGGACCAACGATGATACTCAAGTGTGGAATGATAAAATTGAAAAACTTTCCAAAGAGGAGGGTGAAACACAAACATGGTACAATGCAATATGGCTCATTAGTGAGTGCTATATGTACAGACGAATGGCACAAGAATTAATGTCAACGTGAGAAATCTTAAACTTTAATTTTCCAGTTAAATTTAGACAACATTGTTTATTTTAATTCATAATATTATATTGTATAGAAAGCATTTGAAAACATATGATCCTTTTGAAATTCAAAAACAAGAAGGATTTACTATGGCAGCAACAAGCGTTGCTTATTTAGCAGAGTATGTGTTGGAATGTGTACATACAAAAAAAGATGAAGCATCATCAGTACAACATTTATCTAATTTAATGAAATTAAACCTTTGGGGTAACAGGTAAATAATTTTATAAAATTTGAGTGACATTATTTTTAAGTATTTTTCATTTTATAGATGCGACCTTTCACTGAGCGCAGGTGTTGTGAGCTCAAAAGAGTTCAATCCATTAGATTCATTAGAAAAGTTGAACAAACAGATTTTAGTTGATGACAGTCATCAAGTGTCTGAATTTTTAGTAAAAAATCAACAATCTGGAAATA
This sequence comes from Trichogramma pretiosum, assembly GCF_000599845.2. Lineage (NCBI taxonomy): Eukaryota > Metazoa > Arthropoda > Insecta > Hymenoptera > Trichogrammatidae > Trichogramma > Trichogramma pretiosum. The sequence goes on from NW_019640807.1 coordinate 506,855, forward strand.
CTAATTCTACAATTGATACAGTTCTTGATAATGCTGGATATGAGTTGTTTACTGACTTATGTTTGGCCATTTATATTTTGGAAAAAAGTGTGGTCAAAAAAATGAGGTTTTATGTAAAAAGATATCCATGGTTTGTTAGTGATGTTATGACCAAAGATTTTCATTGGCTAATTGAAATAATGAAAAAATCAGATAATCAAAGTATTCAAACTTTTGGTGGTTTATGTGAAAAGCATTTAAAATCTGGTGCAATAACTATTGAAGTGAGTCAGAAAATTTTAAGTCCATAGCCATTTGAGAATTTACTAACTTTGAATACATTTTCAGGAGGAGTCATTTTGGACTGATCCATACGATTTTTCGGAAATGCCGACTCATGATCAAACTTTGTACAAAAAATTATCTGAAGCTATTTTAGTAATTTTCAAAGGAGATCTTAACTATCGTAAACTTATGGGGGATGTGAATTGGGAAACTACTACTGATTTTACTCATGCTTTACGTGGATTCCAGCCATCACGTCTAGTTAGCTTTAGAACAATCAAAGCTGATGTATGTTCTGGTTTACCGCAAGGGGTAGCTGACTCATTGAAAAAAGAAGATCCCCATTGGATGGAAACTGGTCGTTTTGGTTTAATACAAGCTAGTTTTCCAAATAAATAAGTTTTTTTTGAATATGCAAACAAGTTGTTAATAATCATATAAAATTTGATATAATCTATTTTGTTTTGCTTACTCTGCATTTTTGACTATTTTTAAAAATGTGTAAGCTTTGGAATTATTTAAATCAGAGAATGAATGAGTAAATTTCTTGTTTTCTTTGAAACTAGATAAAATAAAGAATTTAATGTATGAATCATGTTTTTTATCATAATAAATGAATATATTTTCGAAAACTGTTTACCTTATTACTATTATATTTCAAATATATTTTTTTAATATTCAAAAGAATGTATTCAAACATATGCATTTAAATTGTTTCAATGTTAATAATTTATTACACTTAATTTTAGTAGATATTCAATTATAATCATAATCATAATATATGCTAATAAGTAACTATTATGCATACGTATGTTATAATATCTATTTTTCTATGTAAATTTTTGTACAGGCATAATTCTACATCGAATTTAAAAAAAAATAACGATAGAATCAAAAATTGTTTTATATAATTATATATATTATATGATTACGCTTCATTTTTAATCTGGAGTCTATAAAAATCATTCTTGAAATTTATCCTTTACAGTTTTCATGTTCTCATAATACTTTATAATAGTCCCACATCGTTTTATTTCATTCAAAAATTCAACATATAGTTATTATTCAATATATATCATTATCAACACAATAATCAAAACTGATGAAAAATTAATTCAATAACGACCGGATTTATCGCCTAATAACACTTCATGATATAAAATAAACAGTATATTTAAGTTTTAATTTAATAAAACACAATTTTCATCAACTGTGTCATTTGAAGACTCTTCAAACTTGTGCTGCATTTTTTTGTTTCCATTTTTTTTTCATTTATTACAAATAATTCGATGTTCAGCACAGAATTGACACAAAAATTCATCAGTCAATTCTCAGGCGTCCAAAACTGGGACGTTAATAAAATTCAACGTAGCATCTCGCACTTGTGTTCATCAAAATTAATAAAAAAAAAAAAAAAAAGGAGGCCGCATTCACAGTGTGCCCATTATACAATTAATACATTTTTTCCATACATTTTAAAAAGTCATACTATTCAATTATAGCCACTTGCATGCAAGAGAAGGAACGGACGTGTGAAACATCACGCTCGTGGACCATAAATATTGCAGTACCAACCCATTATCAACAATTGCTCGGGGTACCCGTCGCCTCGGCGCTCATCAAAATCACAGTAACATTTTTTTTTTCTTATACTTTCATTGAGTACATAATTATTATGGGTAGCGTCGCACGATACAAAACACAACCGAAGCGTCAGGTACGACACATATATAATTCATATACAACACGATCATCGCCTTTTGCAAGTGATTAACGAACGATATGTCACAGGCACATAAGTAAACACGCGGCCTCCCTAACAGCCAATATCAAAGACAGACAAAACGTTCACTTTTTTTCATGTTATCGGGTTTTTTTTGTATTATACGTTAACGGCAAAAAGATCTACTGTACAAATAACAACAGTTTTTCCCGCGGTTGTCGATCGTGGAAAAATCACATCTTTCGCGGGAGATAAAAAGAGATATAGAGAGAGTCTGATTCACTCGTGAAAATCGCAGCTTATTTCATCGCTATATAAAGAGGAATATTAATTAGTAATGGCACGAGCGACATTACAATCGTCTCGCTAAACTTTTCTCTTTTTTTTTTCATCTCCATAAAATCGACGCGGCGCCCCCTTCGCATAGACGCATTCGTCACAAAATATTAAATAAACGCAGGCAAGAGCCTGGTTGGACTTTGATGCTTTTTGTTTAAAAACGCTCGAGACTTCCAAAACGAAGCTCGATCGTGGAACAGCTCGTGAGTAGTTAATAAATAAAAGAAACGTTCAAGCAATGTTTTTTTTTTCGATCATCATCGTTGTTAATCCATAAGAGGAAAAAGAAATAATGGCGAAGCACCTTGAGCTGGGTCGAATCGTGACTTTTCTTACATATTATATATATAGTTTCCTCATTTCGTTAAACGCACCGGGAAATTCTTTTTTTTTTCTCTCTCTCTCTCCCTCTCTCCAGAATATGCCACCGTGTGTGTCCACTTTTGATTGTTGTTTGTTTTTTGAATTAAATTTTTCATGGAAACAGCGAGAGCAGTCGTTACTTCGTGAAAGCGGCGAAGACGGCCCACAGCACGGGATTGGCGTTTGGCTTGTTCGACTCGGCCTCGTAGTCGAGATCGAGCAGCGTCCTCACTCGACGCATGGCCACCTCGTAGTCGTCGTCGGACAGTGGCGCGAACGCATTCTCTAGGACGTCCGCGGCGTGAGCGAGGACTATCAAGGCAAGGGTGCGCCGGTCCATGCGACCCGCGTCGTTCACCCATCGACTGAGAACTGCGTCCTGAATCTGAAAATATCAGTTTGTTTGAGTAAATGGCATTTTATTGGGAGATATTTAATCTAAGGGTAGGTAAATAGTAGATATCTGGTAATTTTACTTCTAATGATCGTACAATTTTTTGAATCTAGAGTAAGAGCCAAAAATTTTAAGAGTAAAAAAAGATTTTGAAGCCCACATGTTTGATAAGATAAGTTTCTTGAAAGAAACGAAACCTGTATTTACTTGCTCATCTTATCAAAAGCTTAGGCTGAGAATAATTATCATTTGTGTTCATTTATGACAGGCATACGTGCATACAATTTTTATGTGCAGTAAAAAAACTATTTTGAAATTGAAAGTATAATTCATACCTTTCTGACTAATCGAGTCTTTGCAAGATTGTCTGTTAATGGATGAGTTGTCATATCGAACAAAAGAAAATTTTGTTTTTCTGTTGTCAATACTCCTTTTTCGACAAGATTTTTGGCAAGCCTTTCTCTCACATTTTTTAATTGGTAACGCAGCTTCAGAGGATTCCATGTTTCTCCTGAAATGAAAATATAGGAAATGATTAATCATTGTTGATAATGAAGAATTACAAATAGTAATCATTCAAGAGAATTGGATTGCATCATTACCGCTTAAATATTCTATCCAACTCTGAACAGTCTCTGGTGGATCTGTTTCTTTGAGATGTTTCAACGCTTCATCCAGCAGCACGTCTCCGGTTGGAGAACTATTTCTTAATAGTAATTTTCTTGTTAAAATACCTCTCTTTCTCATTCCAGCCTTTTCTAGTTCTACGCGTCCTCTCAGGCCCAATTCTGCCAATATGCATCCTCGCAAGCCCGAACTTATACAATCATTCCAGAACGAAGTGTAGCCCTGCGCAAGAAATAATAAATGCTTTTAATGGCGATCAAACACAATAGTAATGTTATGAGTGTGAGTCAATTAATTGGAATTCTACGGCATGAAAAGAAATGTTTATTCCATGGCAGTGCTTTGATAGCTTACATAACTTAATTTACAGTAGAATAGTTTTCAAAAGTAGCCTTATCAAATCGGCACAATAAAGCACGATATTTTACAAATCAAAATTTTCTAGAAAGGCCTGTGTACGCTCTAAAAAAAAATCTCATGCATCCATGCGTGTACAGAGAATCTGTCCAGATAAAGCGAACGAATTTCATCCTATCTCAGTAAAACAACGGAAACAAGCCCAGATAAGCGTTTCATCTCGCGCCTAGGAAGCTCTGCTGCTGGCTTTGTATACAAATGATTGATGTGTCTTTCAATGAAATAAAAGCCTACCTCTTTGTCTTTGAGACCGAGCAGCAGTACCTCCTCCATGAGGGTGAGCCTGGTCTCCTTGTCGCTGTCCTCGTCGACAGCTGGATTGGAGTTGAGATCCTTGAGGGAGCCCGAGTCGCCGTCGCCGGGGGACTGTCTGTCGCCCGACTGGCCCGAGGCCTCGTTGCCCGTGCCCTGCGACGAGCCGCCGCCGCTGCCACCGTCCTGGCTCGACGCGGTCGTGGCGCGTCGCCTCTGCACCAGGCCGTCGCCGCGATTCATCCTGGCCCTCTTGTATTATATAAAAATTGGGTCTCTGTAATATGTTCTCCACACACGCACACGCACACGCACACAGACACTCGCGAAATGTTGTACAACACACTAGTAGCACAGCAGTAGCCACGCACGTGCCTCAGCCCTTGTCCGGGCGATAACGACCCAGATGATGTTCTTTTGCACTGTGTCTCAACGATGACGAATCTCGGAGGATCTCATCGCAGACGACCACGCATCATATCTCGTATAATGCGTGTGTGTATGTATACCTTATTGTCGACTGTCGCGACTGCGACCAAGATGGCACAAAGTGATTGCACGCGCGCACCACGGACGGCGACGACGACACGACGACTTGTATGTGTGTTTTTCTTTTTTTCGCGAATCCGGTATCACTGCTGCTGACACGATGTGGCACCCGCAACTAGGCTATAAAGCGCCAGAGACACACAGCACAGCAACAGCAGGTAATATTACAAACTACACAGCACACACACAGACACACGTTATACACTACGGCAGCACACGCAGCGATCGAAGATTACAAGAGTCTCGCTGGCTGCGCGACTCCGATCGACTCGCTATTGAAAGTCGCTATGATGATGATGATGATCCGACAGACTCACTGACGTTCGTGTATATACACACGCAGAGTCGCGGCGGCCTCCGAATGGCACGCACACGCACTTATACAACGCAACAACAGTCGACACTACACAGCACAGCTCCCCGCAGAAAAGACCGTGGCGCAGGTAAAGCGAAGTATATATGGAGCTGCTGCTATAGGTAAAAACGTTAGCACGGCACTATCGCTCGCTGGCCTTTCCATATAGTCGCAGCTCTCTCCGCGCGACTGTAGTGTGGTCTCCTATACAACATATGCGTGCGTGTGTGTATATAGAATGACGGCAGTCTCGACAAATGCAGCTGTATGTGTATATATAGTTATAATAATATAATAATGGCAAACACGCGGCGATGTGCACGTCGTCGTCGTCGTTACAGTCGTTACGGTAATATAAGTCACGATCGTCGTGTATATTATATACTACTATTGAAAGTACTGTAATAATTTTTGTGGTCCGAGCTGCTCGTCTGCTGGCGTAACAACCACCGAGCGATAAGTTTTTTAATTACGGATCATTAATTTTGTCGAATTCCCGAAATCTTGGTGAATTCCGAATCGAGCTATGATAATGCGTGACGAAAAAAACTTAATTTGTATAAATATGCGCTAAAAAAGAATCGCCCGCGGCGAAACTTTCTCGACAAAAAATAAATATCACCGTTTGTGTGTATATAATTTGCTCGATCGCGATGGCTGCAGCAGCAACCGCAACGAACGACAACAAACGGGGTCGTCCGCTCGGCGCGAGCCTCGGAGTCGGTGGTTGCTTCACTTTTTCTTTTTTTGGTTTTATATAGATATATATTTAACTCGCAACGATGATATTCCATTGTAAGCTCTGTGATTTGTCTCGATAAGAGCGACGGCCGCTCATGGTTGTCAAAATTACATTCGACGGCAAGTGGCAACCGTGTGTTGATAAACGGTGTAAGCTCGATATCGCGCGATCGAATCGCAGAAATCTGACTTATCGACGATTACCACCTGCTAGCGCGCGAATTTTTGTCGTCTGCTCGGAGCGCCATCCCGTATCGGATCGAGGAATTTTAAAAGGTGGCGCTTTACACACTTGCTGTTGTAGAGTACATTGAAATGAATGAATGAACGTTATAGTAACGCACTGCAATAGAGGATCATAATTAAATGCTTTATTGTATATGGTAATGTCATAAAATTGAAAGTATTTAATAGACAATACAATCAAGTTGATCAAAGGCACATGAGAATATTATGAAATTATATGAAAATCGGTAAGTATTCTATTGGTGCATATTCTATATTCGATTTCACGAGTCAATTCTCATTCAAAAAAAATGAAAATTCAGCGAGCATCGAAGAAGAAAAAAATAGTTCGATTCGTTGATTCACGGGAAAAGTACTCGATGCAATCGGAATCAACAACGCGTCAAAGGCCTACTACCAATGTGAAAATCTTTTGACAAAAAAAAGTAGATCGAGCACATGAGCCAACACACAATATGGACAATTCGTTTACTTTACGAGTGCACGCAATTGCCCGCCTGCATAACGTCCTAGATTCACGGATTTATAAGCGCGCACACACACGCAGACATTTGAGAGAGTCCATTATTTTTTTTCTCATTGTAACATCATTTGCTGAATGTGCAATTCGTTTAACCATATAGGATTTAACGTGCTGCGTAAGACTCCGCACCCGGTCGTTGACGCTTTTCATTAGAGTCGTTTCGGCATGGGTGATCCAAAATCATTCGTTCTAATTGTACGTTACAACTATATTAACGGCAATCCTTTTCAAGAAAAAATTGTTAATGTTGCTTAATTTAAAAAAAGCTCTTTTTGGTAAGCTTTAAAATATTAATTGGAAATGTATTGAAAGATTTTCAACTGCTTTTTCGTTCAAAACCAGTGTCCTTATTGCAGAATTCAACTCGGATTTCAGGTATAAATCAAATTATCGAAACTCGTACGGTGGTAAATGACGATTTTTGGACTCAACTTACGCCGAGCCGTCCGCGAAACTGCAATACAACGACTATCGGTTTGAGAAACAAAAAAAAAAGGCGCTGAAGAGTTGGCGCATGCAAATGCGAGTGCGTCACAATTCTCGCTCGTAAATATATTTATTTTTATCATCGAAATTATGTTAATCACGCGCTCGCGCGCAAGGATAACGTGTAACCGATACGCGAAAAAACACAAATTAATTATAAGTCTTGTCGAGATTTTCGAATTCATTTATATACGACGTGACGCAATTTTATTTTAATTTACGGTTTTGTTGATAAAACACGCTTATAGTACTGGAAATATACAACAGGATATTTGTCATAATAGTTTTTATATTTTAACTAAGAGATTTTCAGATGAGTCTTTTGAATTCATTACGTCTGAGACTGTTTTAAACGTAGAGTAAAAGAGTTTCTATTCTTACTCAAATCGAGTCATTGATTTCATACAATTTGTCAATCTCTCGAGTAAAAGTATTAAATTCAATTACTTTATTATTCTAACTAATCTTGAAAGATGAATTCAAACCTTGAAAATAGTTTTCCTGATCCTGCACTTACCGATCTCTCGTAAAAATCGGCAATATATAATAAATCTCAGCTTTTGAATTATTTAACTGTACACGAATGTTTAAATTTACGTTACACACTGTTGCATTAGAGTACACAAAGCTCACATAATTATTAAAACAGACGATAGAAAAGATATTGACCGTTAAAAAAAATCAGAGTATATATCATTCGAGAAGCTGAAATGCCGTGTTATTAACTTCTGCGAACGCAAGCACCACAATAAATGATGGTTATTTGGCCCGCACAAGTGGCGCGTATATACACACGCGGGGCTAAGGTAAAGTTATTAAAACCGCAGCCGAGAGAACCAATCAAAGTTTAGAAAAATTCGATCATCGGCTTCGGCCTGTGCTCCATTTAATCATCAAGTCCAGAAGCCAATATCATCGCGCGCGGCACCACATCGTTACACATACATGTATACCTTCGGAGAGTGTAAGAGAATCCCGTTTTTCACAGCTGTAGTAGCAGCAGCAGCAGTACACGTGAACCGTTACGAATAGGCACGGGTGATTTTTTTTCGAGGGGTATGGGGAATGATAAAAATAAGATAAAAAAATCGAGCGATGATATACAATGGCAGAGCAAAGATCATGTGCCTCGTAATTTGTTGCGATAATGCCAACCCACGAAAGCAACTACTGTGCTGTGTACATATCTCTGTGAGCAGTTTACTATACTATTTAGACATTGAGTAAAAGTTAAAAATTCCTCTAAAAATTGTACGATTTGTGTAAATATTCCAAAACAATTCAGAATAGATGACTTATTTTTCAACCAGAATAAAGATGAAAATATTATTTGTAAGTAATTGTGATTCGCTTGCAGCGCTCTCGACAGAGACCCGATGCACGAAAGCGATTTCCGGAAGGGGTTGGCCAGGCCATTATTAAATTTCTTCATTGAATTTTTAATTTTAGTGCAATACAGCACACGTTGTCATTATATTTACGCTGAGTCACGTCGAGGGTAAGCAGGAAAAACACGACATCGGACATCGACAAGGACATCGAGTTTCTTCAAGTATCCCAATGCATGAAAGGAGAGAAAGGGAAAAGTTTCAAGAGATTTCGGCAGTTTAAGCGCGGAATTAGTTGTCGTATACTGGCGCAAAAATTCGGTAATAATTTACTTTTATTGGCGATCACTTCTCTATTTGCAGTCTGTCTGCGAATTCATCAAAATCGTTCACTATATCGCATGTGAGATCAAATTCGGAATCGCGATAATTGAGGTTTATCAAAAATAGCCAACTGAATCCTTGTCCCAATCACTGTTCCAAAAACAACATAGAAAAAGCTCTCAGCTGATTGTTGCATGAATAGTTAGCAATCAAATATCCTAAAAATGAACAGAGAGTGTAAGTAAGTGATTAGTAGTACGCGAAATCTGGTTCGAAAATAAAACACCATAACAATGGCGAACAAAAGTATTTAATATCAGGTAAGACTCAATCATTCCGGCACAATTTTTATTAAAATTATATGTAAGTATAATTACATATTTACAATTGTCAATCGTCATTTCACATTGTCACATATGCCTAATCTTTGCGATCTTCATGAATCATCAATTGGTGTCTGATCAAAGCAAATCCATGTCCAAATTTCTTTTCGCACTTGTCGCATGCAAAATCTTTACGACCTTCGTGGACTACTCTTTGATGTCTAGTCAAAACAGATTTTTCTCCAAATTTCTTGTCGCACCTGTCGCATGCAAAATCTTTCCGACCTTCGTGAACTGTTTTTTGATGTATCAACAAATATGATTTACTCCCTAATTTCTTTTTGCACTTATCGCATGCGAAATCTTTACGACCTTCGTGGACTGTTTTTTGATGTCTATTCAAAAAATATTTTTTTCCAAATTTCTTCTCGCATACGTCGCAAGCGAATTCTTCCCGACCTTCGTGGACAATTTTTTGATGTCTGAGCAATTGATATTTAAGTCCAAATTTCTTCTCGCATACGTCGCAAGCGAATTCTTCCCGACCTTCGTGGACAATTTTTTGATGTCTGAGCAATTGATATTCAAGTCCAAATTTCTGCTCACATTTTTCACATGCATAATCTTTACGACCTTCGTGAACTGTCTTTTGGTGTAAAAGTAAAATCCATTTGTGTGCAAATGTTTTATCGCATTTGTCACATACAAAATCTCTACGACCTTCATGGACTGTTTTTTGGTGAGTGCGCAAGTTCTGTTTATGCCCGAATTTCTTCTCGCATTTGTCACAAGCGTGATCTTTGCGACGTTCGTGTACTGTCTTTTGGTGCCGAAACAAATCTATTTTTAGTCCAAATTTCTTCTCGCATTTGTCGCATGCGTAATCTTTTTGACCTTCGTGGACTGATTTTTGGTGGTAAAGCATATGTGATTTACTAGTGAATTTTTTTTCACACTTGTCACATGCGTAATCTTTCCGACCTTCATGGACTGTTGTTATGTGTGTGAGCAAGTTCCATTTATTTACAAATTTCTTCTCGCACTTTTCGCATGTGTAATCTATTCGATTTTCGTGGTATATCTTTAGGTGGTTGATCAAATTACATTTTAGACCAAATTTCTTCTCACATTTGTTACATGTGTAATCTTTTCGAGCTTCATGGACTGTCAGTCGGTGCTTCAACAAATCTATTTTTCGTCCATATTTCTTTTTACACTTGTCGCATGCAAAATCTTTTCGGCCTTCGTGGATTGCTTTCAAGTGCAATAGCAAATTCAATTTATGTCCAAATTTTTTCTCGCATTTGCTGCATGCATAATCTTTTCGACCCTCATGAACTGTTGTTATGTGTATGAGCAAGTTACATTTATTTACAAATTGTTTCCCGCAATTGTCGCATGAGTAATCTTTGAGGACTTTAAGGGCCAAATCTTTCTGACTTTCGTGCACTGTCTTTATATGCAGGAGCAAACGATGCTTATTTCCGAATCTTTTGGCGCACCTCTCACATAAGTAATCTTTGAAAACGTCGTGGAATATCTTATTGTGCTTGAGTAAAGTTGATTTGTTCTCAAATTTCTTCTCGCACTTTTTGCACGTCAAGTTTTCGCCATTTTTATGTACTAGTTTTTGATGCACGAACAAACTCGATTTTTTCACAAATTTCTTTTCGCATCTGTCGCATACAAAATCTTTGGGGCTTCTGTGTTCTGATATTTGGTGTCTACTCAAATGACTTCGGAACTCAAATCTTTTTTCACACTTGTCGCAAGCGTAATTTTTTTGAACATTGTGAATTGTGTCTCGGTGTGCGATCATGCTTGATTCTAGTGCAAATGCCTCCTGGCAAATATAACAAACGTGTTGTTTGTCGTCAGAACAAATAATGTCTTGTTCACTTAAATTGTTGCTAGAGACAACTTCCTCAAATTTTTCCTCACTTTTATCCATATTGGTGTCTAACGTCAAAGTTGGGGCCTTCTATTTATTGACACAGAAATTAAACGAGTAAAATTTATCTGTTTGGTTTGTAGCTAGTTTGATCGGAAAATACAACATTGAAACAAATTTGTTTCCACTATTAACACGATCAGCGTCCGATGGAAAAATTGTTTATGATCATATTGTTTACAATTAAGTTTTCGATTTATCTGTTTATATTTAATTATAACATTTGGAATACATTTGAAATTCGAACTTGGCGACAATTTATTCGAAAAATTTTTTGGCCTTCTACAACGAAGACTCCAAAAAAACTCCCAAGAGAAAACATTGTGTTCCTTTAAAATCTAATATCTCAAGATGTACATTTTTAAGATTTTTTCAAATAGTCTAGTTCAAAAGAAGAGGAAAGTGTCCATCTAATTAGCTGTTTTCCAGAAGACAGTTTTTTGATTTTAGCTAAATATCTCGAGATATATGGCAAGACATTTCGCTAAATTCAAAAAATGGTCTTCTGAAAAGTTTCTTTTTCTTTCGAACTAGACTATTTAAAAAATCTAAAAAATGCACTTTTTGATACATTGAATTTGAAGGTTTCCCGGGTAAAATAAAAATTTTTCGAAAATCTAATCCGACCCTCGAAAGGCTGAGGTAATTTTCCATCAAAATGATACGTTAATTTTTTGTAATAAGTGCATAAGGTCTTTTACATCGAGTTAGAAATTATGAGATTTCACGTAATAATGCCGCGTGGGCGAGCCATTGGAGACTTGACGTGAAATGGCTCAAAGGTGTAAAGATAGTTGATATCAGGTATAACTCAATAGTTTACGCACAATTTTTATTCAAATTCTAGAAAAACATATTTACAATTATCTGTATATAATATTTAAAATTGTCAACGATGACTGTCTCTCACAATTGTTACGTATGTCACAAGGGTAGCGAATACCATGACACATGCCTAACCTTTCGGCTTTCATAAATTTTTGTCAAAATTTATTTTCACCCTTGTCGCATGCGTCATCCTTGCGACCGTCGTGTACGTTCTTTTGGTGGTAGAGCAGACTCAGTTTTTGTGCAAATTTCTTCTCACACTTGTCACACGTGAAATCTTTCCGACCTTCATGGAATGTCCTTTGGTGTCTAGTCAATGCTGATTTGTATCCAAATTTCTTTTCGCATTTGACACAAGCAAAATCTTGTCGGCCTCCATGGACTCTTCTTTGGTGTCTGATCAAATCGGATTTCATTCCAAATTTTTTCTCGCACTTGTCGCATGCAAAATCTTTACGACCTTCGTGAATTGTTTTTTGGTGCTCTATCATATGCCATTTTATCTCAAATTTTTTCTCGCATTTGTCACACGGGTAATCTTTGCGACCTTCATGGACTTTTTTTACGTGGATGAGAAAATTCCCTTTTTGTGTAAATTTCTTATCGCACTTGTGGCATGCGAAATCTTTTCGACCCTCGTGTACTGTCTTTTCGTGTAAAAGCAAAACCCCTTTGTATCCAAATTTTTTCTCGCACCTATCGCATGCGTAATCTTTGCGACCTTCATGGACTCTTCTTTGGTGTCTGATCAAATCGGATTTTATTCCAAATTTCTTCTGGCACTTGTCACATGTCAAATCTTCCCGATCTTCGTGGACAATTTTTTGATGTCTGAGCAATTGATATTTTAGTCCAAATTTCTTCTCGCACTTGTCGCATTGGTAATCTTTGCGACCTTCGTGTACTGTCATTTGGTGTCTAGCCAAATCTATTGATGTTCCAAATACCTTCTCGCACTTGTCGCATACGTAATCTTTGCAACCTTCATGGACTGTCTTTTGGTGAATTTTCAAATATCCGTTATTTCCAAATTTCTTCTCGCATTTGTCACATGCGTAATCTTTTCGAGCTTCGTGTACTGTTCTTTGATGGACAAACATTTGCTGTTTAAGTCCAAATTTCTTCTCACACTGGTCGCATGTGTAATCTTTGCGACCTTCGTGAACTGTCCTTAGATGTTTAAACATAGCTGATTTATATCCAAATTTTTTCTCGCATACGTCGCATACGTAATCTTTGCGACCCTCGTGAACTGTTTTTTGGTGTCTAGCTAATTTTGATTTTTCTCCATATTTCTTATCGCATTTATCGCATGCGTAATCTTTGCGACGTTCGTGTACTGTCTTTTGGTGCCGAAACAAATCTAGTTTTTGTCCAAATTTCTTCTCACACTGGTCGCATGTGTAATCTTTGTGACTTTCGTGTACTGTTCTTTTGTGCTTCAACAAATCTGATTTTCTTCCAAATTTGCTATCGCATTTGTCGCATGCATGATCTTTTCGACCCTCATGAACTGTTGTTATGTGTATGAGCAAGTTCCATTTATTTACAAATTGTTTCCCGCAATTGTCGCATGAGTAATCTTTGAGAACTTTGAAGGTAAAATCTTTTTGACCCTTATGGATCGTTTTTAAGTGCAAGTGCAAACTCCGTTTATTTCCAAATCTCTTCGCACACTTTTCACATAAGTAATCTCTAAAAACTTCGTGGAATATTTTTTTGTGCTTGAGTAAAGTTGATTTATTTTCAAATTTTCTCTCACACTTGTTGCATGTGAAATCTTTACTATCTTTGTGTGCTAATTTTTGGTGAGTAAACAAACTCGATTTTTTCGCAAATTTCTTTTGGCATCCGTCGCATGCAAAATCTTTGCGGTCTTTGTGCACTAATATTTGATGTCTACTCAAATGACTTCGGAACTCAAATTTCTGTTCGCACTTGTCGCAAGCATATTCTTTTTGTTCATTGTGAATTGCTTTTCGGTGTGCGATCATGCTTGATTCTAGAGTAAATGCCTCCTTGCAAATATCACAAACGTATCGTCTGTCGTCAGAAAAAACAATGTCTTGTTCACTTGAATTATCAATGAAGACAACTTCATTGAATTTTTCCTCATTTTTATCCATTTTGATGTCAAAATTAAACGATGGATCTTTCTACTTAATGCCACGTAAATTGAACGAGTAAAATTTATCTATTTACTGTTATAGCTTGTTTCATCGCAAAGACAGCATTGAAACTAATTTGTTTTTATTATAAACACGATCAGTGTTCGATGGGCGATGTGAAATTTATTCGTGATCATATTGTTTACAATTAAGTTTTCGATTTATTTGTTTATACTTGCAACATTTGAAATAATTTAAAATTCTAAGTTGGTGACGATTCCATCGATGAATTATTTGACCTTCTGAAACCAAGACCAAAAAAAACTTCCGACAGACAACATTGAGTTCCCACAAATTCAGACAAAAAACATCCAGTAAAAATCGACCGGCAGATAGTGACCGATAATAGGTGCTACTTTTTAAACTTGTGCCCTTGAAAAGTCTGAAAAATACATCGATAACAAGATCAAAAAAACGTAATATTACGCTGATTAGCGTAGCGATATATTTAAAAGTACATATCGATTTGTAACAAATTTTCGTTTATTTTTTAACTTATGTGTGCCATTACTAAAAGGTGATAGTTTGGTACTGATCAAATCTTCGGATGTGCAAATATTTTGATTTTTGGGTGAATATGTTTTAACCCGAAGTATTGTCCATATTTCGTACAGTCTAGATTTTTATATCTACTAGTGGCACTCGTGTCATTATTTTTTATGTATTCTATGAGTTTCAAAAATTTATCCCTTCCATTGGCATAAGTTTAAAAATCAACACACGAAGCTAAAATTTGTCACAAATCGATATGTACTTTTAAATATATCGCCACGCTAATTCGGCGTAATATTCCGTTTTTTGAGCTTGTTATCGATGTATCTTTCAGACTTTTCAAGGGCATAAGTTTAAAAATCAGTACCGATTATCTGACGATCTATAAATAGATCCTCGTGCACGTGTATAATAAAAAATTGTATCATCTTTTTAAAATTTGCCGCCCCTGCACCATTGCGCAATTGGCATGCTCCATAAAACCACTGCACAGCAAAACAGCGTTCGGCGGTAGAGGAAGAAAGTTTCGCCAACGAATAATAGTAGTCGCGAAATCACCAATCAACCATCCCAATTCGAGAGATGCATTAACTCTCCAATGCAGACCTGAATTTTTGTCGACGAGCAAGTGTTTACAAATTATATTAGATATCCGCAGAAGAGAATAAGACAAATCTTGGTACGGTGTTGGGTACCCGAGATATATAACCTCCAAATTTGTTTCATTGTGTATCGTGAAGATTTTTAGTGATTATACATAAACGAAGAAGTGATGGAAAGCAATAGTGGCGTAGTTAGGTAAATATTGCTTGTTTGTAATGCTGCCGCGGTCATTTTTAAGCGATTTCTCATTAAATTCTATTTTCATTCAGGGTGAAAGAAGAGCCAAGCGAAACTTTGGCGATCGCAGGCGATGAGTACGTTTTCGACTCGCTGCACAACCATATAAAAATCGAAAACTATGAACCATTGCCGTTCCATGAAATATCGGTAAGTTTAGAGATTTGAATTATGTACTGTTGATCCACTATAAAAAATGAATTCATTATCTTAATTGTAGGCAAAATCCGAGAATAAAGATGTGCCGTTACAGGAGAGGTTAGATAAAAAAATATTGATCGATTTTGAGTGCAAAAATGTCAAACTTGAACGACCTAATGTGAAAAAAGAAAACCAAAATTCGACTAATTACACCAATGAAAAAAGTTTAATAATTTTGATAAAAAAAGGATTCAATTATGATGATAATTGTCAAATGAATGTCAACTCTCGTATAGAACTTGACAAATATGAGAAACTAAAAAATTTCGGAAAAACTATTGTACAAAAAATACGTGATTCAAACATATGTCAAAAAACTCATAAATCAAGAGCAAGTCCAAAAAATCATACGCAAACGATACTTCAAATAACTAGACCTAATGAACGTGATATTTATAACGAATCATTATCCTGCAAAAGTGGCCACAAAATTTATTTGAATGCGGTACAAGATCGTATCAAGCCCTTTGCGTGTGAGATTTGTCACAAATCATTTGGACAAAAAAGGGACCTCAAAGGTCACATGAATGCTGTACATAATCTGAGCAAACCCTTTGAATGTGACATTTGTCATAAATCATTTGGACAAAAAAGGAACCTCAATAAACACATAAATGCAGTACATAATCGGAGAAAACCCTTCGAGTGTGAGATTTGTCACAAATCATTTGGATATCAGAATGTACTGAAAAATCACGTTATAACAGTACATGGTCAGAGCAAACCCTTTGAATGTGAGATTTGTCACAAATCATTCGGCATAAAAGGTAATCTCTATAGGCACATAAATTCAGTACATAATCGGAGCAAACCCTTTGAATGTGAGGTTTGTTACAAATCATTTGGACAGAAACAAATCCTCAAACGTCATATAAGTGCAGTACATGATCGGAGCAAACCCTTTGAATGTGAGGTTTGTCACAAATCATTTGGACAAAAGACTACTCTCAAAACTCACATAATGACAATACATGATCGGAGCAAACCCTTCGAATGTGAAATTTGCCATAAATCATTTAGACGGAAAGATTACCTCAATTTTCACATAAATTCAGTACATAATCGTAGCAATTCCTAAGAGTGTGACATTTGTCACCAATCATTTGAATTTAAAAGTAACCTCAAATCTCACATCGAAGCAATGCACGATCACAGCAAATCTTTCGAATGTAAGATCTGTCACAAATCATTTGGACTAAAATGTTACCTGAAACGTCACGTGAATGTAGTACATGATCGTATCAAACTATTTGAATGTGAGATTTGTCACAAATCATGCGAAAAAAAAGGTTATCTCAATACTCACATAAATAAATTTCACAATTGAATCAAACATTTTCATATGTGAGATTTATTTCGAAACTCTTGCACACAAAAAATATATTCAAATTAGTATCATAATTATTAACAAATGTTGACATAAATATTCTTTAATTGCATAAAAAAACTTTCAAGTATTTTATTTAAGAGTTTATTTTCATTGTAAATCTTTTGAATACAAAATAATATATTAACTAACTCATTATGGACATATTCTAATTAAACCTTTTTAATCTATTCCAAATCCTGTCCGAATGCCCAATCTCTAAAGTGATTCAAAAAATCCTGAACAAAATCTCACAATTTTTTATTTTATTTTTATTTCTGAAACATTTTTCGTCCGTTAGGTGAAAAATAATTGTGCACTGCTAGTTTCACATTCATTTAAGATAATACTTTTTAAATGTTATTCAAAATATACAAAAAGTGTTTTGATTACAGTAAACATTGAAGCGTTGTCATGCGCGCACACTTGAGAGATGAATCGATCTAGACATCTTCAAAATTGTGTAAGGGTTTGGATTTTTTGTTGGTAGCCACGTCGACGAATAAACAGAAAAGCAGGTAAATAAAGCACAACAAATTAATAAGGATTTAAAAAACAATATAATAGACAGATGAAAAATTCGCTGAACAGCATTTTCGCTCGGTCTTGTAAAAATACATTCAACAGCAGAGAAGGAATGATACGTTAGACAAGTCGTGAGCGCAGTTAGGTAAATAGAGCTCGTATAAAATGCGATACCGGTAATGCACTTGCACTACCATAACGTTATGCGTGTCCCGGTATGTGGGATCGTTTCTGATTTGATAATGGTATTCTATTTCAGGTGATTTAAAATTGTATCACATCGTGTCTATATGCAACCGATTATCGAATAAAAATCGGCATGAAAATCGAGAACTCGCATAGATCTAAATTTCCTCTAGTCGTCAAACGTCCCAATCAACACCGATAGCCGAGCGATTATTAACGATCTCCCAGTCATCACGCTCGATCCACCGTTAATTATGTCACAATTACAACAATTACGAGTCACACACTTGCTGCCGCTGCTGCTGCAATTACGAATTACTATACACTCGGCATCGATTGCATTATGCATACAACGCGGTTTCTCCCGGCGACCGCACGCGAGGATTAGGCATAATAAATAAGGACAAACCTCGCGGCTAGAGAGAGAGAGGGAGAGACTACTTTCGTCCGACATACCTCGAGGAGAGTCGCTTTCTAACGACGAGATATAAACAAAAAACGCCACAGTTTAAGCGCGGCGTTTCATCGTCGTCATCATCATGGGTATATACATAATGTTTAAATCTCGGCGGTGTACACCCTTTCTCCGATTAATTATCTCTCTCTCGCTTTTGGCTTTCCGCGTTGATAGATAGCGCGTGGCAGAAAACGATCATCGCTTTATAACGTCAAAGCGAAGATGTGCAGCTCGCGCGTAAGAAAGTTCGTTGGCGCATCATCGCTTATATTCTTTATATGCAGGCGCGTACATCCTATATGGTTTTCTCGTATTATTATACAGCAGCAGCAGCAGCAGGTATACAAACTTATAACGTATAGTAAGGCCTCTCCTCCGATACGTATGTGTGTGTGCATGCGTTTTAAACGTGTATAATAGTAGCCAAGTAGGTGAACGCGGTGAGTATATACAGTATAACGCACACACACGTACACGTACACATACACCTGGGCATAGCCCGCGAGTGGGGGACACCTGTGCGCAGACACTGAGAGAGAGAGAGACCGGTCGCGCGGAGTCTCGGGGGCTTCGCGCGCGCGGATATTACACCGAGTTCGCAGTCGTCGTTCGCGCATCCAGCCGCGCGCCCGCGTCTCTCGGCTGTATTTTGTATCATATTTGCGCGAGTTTGCCAGTTCTTTCGAGTGCAGCGTAATAAAATCACATCGTAATTTTTTTTATTCTTTTTTTTCTTCAAAGCATTTATTTATAAAAAGAAAGATCGAAGCAGTGTGACAACGTTGATATCGAGTGAATGCCTCCTCTCGTTTCAAGGGGGAGAGAAGTTGCAGTGCGATTGTGTATTGTGGAGTTGTGAATAAATAGTTTGTATGTATACATAAAAAATTTACGTATAATAAAATTTGTGCCAATTGTGTATCCGTAAACGCGTGCGAGCACTCGTGACAGACGGCGTGCACCAAGAAACATGTGATTAGACGCACAAAAGGGTGGCGTGTGGCAGTTATTTTTTGGTTACGAACGACAATCAGCGGCATAAGCGCGTACGACACTAGGTGAGCTTAAATTCCCTTTTTTTATCGATCCTCGAATCCTCGTTGTCATATCCTCAACCGATACATTGCTTTAACCCCCTGCATGTATACAATATTATCTCGCGCTTACACCTAAGCGTTCAAGCTCGCGAGTTAAAGACTATGAAGAGAGAAAGAGTTGTTGATCCATAAGGAGCACACACGTTCACATATAGAATACACACACGTGCGTTCGTCTCTGATAAGCTTCGCGAGTTAAAAGAACGGATATACGTAAGACGACAAGGCCATACAGTCGCGAGAGAGGCGTCTCTGCTGTATGTGCCTCTCGATCGCTCGAACTCGTTCTTTTTCTCTCTCGCTCTCTCGTCTCTTATTCGATAAATATCAACGCTCTCGCGCGCGAGCAGTTCTTGTTTGCATGGTGCAGCAGCAGCAGCAGGGCAATGTGCAAAAGAAAAGAGTCCGAGGCGATCGCTCGAGCCGGACACACACACACGTACACATTCACAAAGAAACTCGACCTTTACATAGAGAGAGAGTACTTACGGATTGATCGGCATGTAAATGCGCGCGAGCTGCACTTCTCTCTCTCTCTCTCTCTCTCTCTCTCTCGCGAGATTTGCATATGGTATTTGCACGTGTGCAGCTCGAGTGCCATACAGCAGAGAGCTTCTCAATCATTCTCTCTCTCTCTCTCTCCTTTTTTCCCTTCATTTTAATTTGTCCTTTTCATCGGCAAGATTGATATTATTATATCTCGTTGCTGACTGCGCTAAGTGCACATCTTATACCGCTGCGATATTTTATCTCTTTCTCTCGGCTGTCTTTCTCTCACTCGCGTATATATACATTATCTATAAAACCGAGGCACGCGCAGTATTATAGTTTTCTTTTATAGAAATCCCGAAGGCGTTTTTTGCCCTCGCGCCCGAGCTCCAAGACAGTGCACAGCAGCAGCAACAGCCTTGCAGCCTCTCGCGGGGCTCTCTCTCTCTCCATATAATGCGGCTACACTTGTCCTTTTATACGTATTTACCTTCCTTTTTTTCATTCCCTCTCTCCCTTTTCCGGCTAATTTTCTTTCTCTCTCTCTCACTCGCGATCGGGCGAAGCTCTCGCATTACACACACAACTCAACACACAGATACAACATAAACAGGCAACGGGCGCGTAAAACTGAATCTCATTATAAAGGCGAGCAGGTGTAGCACCTGTGCACTCGTCTATATAATATATCCTGTATAATATATAACGTGTATAAACGCTCCGCGTCTACGATGACGCGATTTTCTCGCGGGGCTGCTGCTGCCGCTGCGGCATGACTCGATCGTGTGTGCCCCGCGCGATGTAATATGTCTCGGGCACGCGCTCACCTGCAGTAGTAGTAGTGGTAGTAGTAAGCCTATATAAATGTATTACAGATTTATAATGCAGCCACGCGTGCCACAGGGATACAAAACGATTTCTTTGATATTATTATCGAAGCTTATAACGCTTAGCCCGAGAGTACGGTCGAACGATCCAATATAGCAAAGTGTAACACTCCGCAACACGTGTGCATAGTATGCCAAGCTCTGCAAGATTAATTCGAATATCGGTGAGGCCTGTGCTCGCGCGCTCGATATCAAGTATCATATCGTTCGCGATTAAATTGAAAAAGCTCATCTCGTTTTATTACGTTCGCGCGCGTGTATGGTGTATCGCTCGAACGGCGAGACTTTTAACGCCGGGGCGGAAATTAACGATGTATATACCGCGCATAATTTGCGTATCGCGTGCGCTTTATACGCAGGTATAAGAGACTTTCACTCGCTCAGGCACGATTGACATTTATAAATAATAGTGCTTACGAATGCGTATTATTAATTTATGTATATGGATATAGAGCGATAGGAAAGCTTTATAGACACGTGACGCGACGGAATATTCAATCGAGGCTCGTTGTCATTTTTCTAAAAAAAAAAAATAAAACATGTAAAAATACTCGATGAGAAATAGGGAATCAGCAGGAAAAAAGAGTTGGAAAAAACGCAACGCTCCTTTCTCGAAATATCATGGTGTAAAACACAGGCACACCATCGCCACAGTTGGCTCACGTACATAATGTTATACCTGGCGAGCATGCTGTAACATTGTCGTTAAACAGAACGAGTAATGAAAAACGGTTTAAAACCTAACTCACGCACACACACACACACACACACACACGTACACGTAAAAGTTCACACGTATACAGTAACAGCAGCAACAACAACAGATGCAAAACGGGCAGCAGCAGCAGCAGCAAGCGAGTCGCCGCCACCTGCAGCGCGTCTAGAATTTCTTGCCACCAAATACTATACGCACGCGTAATATATTAATAAGCGTAATCGCTAAAAAGCCATATTATATAGACAATCACCCCCGGCGTGAAAGATGTATATATGTGCGCCCGAGAGAGCTCGAAGCTTTTCTTGGATCTCGTTGTAAAATAAGAAAGAGAGGAAAAGGGGGAGAAGAAGCAACCTCTCGAGGATGCTGCTGCTGCAAGCCCGAGCTGCTTTCTTGGCGCAATATTTATAATATATAATATAATATTATGCGCATGGACAATGAGACACTCGCGAGCACAGGCGTGTAGCGTAGTTATATTTTACCTCGTGAGTTCTCCGCTCGACCGCTGTTTATAACGCACGATAAATTATAATCTTCTAACAATTTTTGTCCCCCCCCCCCCTTCCATCCGAGTACACGTATTATAATACGTAGGCACTTGACGAATTTACGTACACACGTACGTCACGATCGTACCCAAGCGAGCGAAAATTTTCCGAATCTCGCTCGAGAGTTACACCTCGTGGGATGTGTAATATATAATATTTCGTGCGAGATCGTTTTCTGCGATAATACGCGTGTAACGATACATTTTACAGCATCCGCGAGCTGCTCTCGGATGGCAATTAAAAATTCCAACGCACACGTACATAAGTCTGGAAGAGAGCCGTTCAATCATATTTTTCACCGGGAGCCACTCGTAAAAACGCTCATTATTATTCGCGCATTATGTATAATATTTAATATATTATTTTCCCATTGCAAACAAAGTAATATACCAGAGAGAGAGAGAAAGAGAGAGCAGTGGCGTCGTAAAAAAATGCGTAAAATTGAAATTCCCGTACGAACTATATAATAATATTGCGTACGGGGCAGGTATGGCGATTTTTTTTCCCCCCAGCGCGGCCGGCTTACACGATACACGCGCAAAAAACGATCGGAATATATATATACTTTCACGCCTTTATAATACGAAAAAAAAAAACGTACGGATAAATAATAAAGACTGTCGACTGCGGCGTATCTCGGGCGAAATATAGATAAAATAAAATCGTGCGTTGTTCCGCGCGAGTTAGACGGCTTTATATATTACATTATTATACGACCGCTACGTATGGCGCTTTACTCGAGTTGTGTGTATCAAAAAAAAAAAGCTTCGCGCGAGAAGTGCGAGGTGCAACTGCCGCGTCGTATTATCATTGTTTTTTATTAAAACGATTTCTATATGGCTACGAATCGAGAGTAGAGACCACCCTTTGAATTCGGTTAAAAGACGGCTTATATTGTACGGACGGCAGTTATGCACGCGTTTGACATTTTTTGTCGTTGTTTCGATTTGGAAAAGAGAAAATTGAACTGGTTTCCAATGTGTGCAACCCATTCTCCATCTTATATAGCTGTGCTTGACTATTTTTACGTTTATTATTATTTGTATAGCGCTATACTGCTACTACTACTTCTGCTGTTGCTGCTGCTGCAACTCGAGCAATTTAGCGCAGGTATGTCGGGCATGGAGAGCTGGTGCTGCTGCAAAAAACACGAAAAAAAGTGCTTATCCTCGAATTAGAGCTGTTACGTTATTTTGGTTAAATGGGAATCCATAAAAAAAAAAAAAAAAACTAGTAATGTTCGCGAGCGCATAGTTACACGTTAGAGTAAGTAGTCGAGAGAGAGAGAGAGAAAAAAGAAACAAAAAACAAAGCTCCGCACTATCGGATACTCGTAAGCTCCGCGCGCGAGCTTATCGGTCATACGAACTGTAAATTTTTATTTTTACGAATACATTTTATGCGCGTGAGATTTGTACTTTGGATAGGGTCGAGAATCGAGTTCACGCGTTAAGAAAATTATTATGCAATTGTAACGTAACTTAATGCGAATCCATACACTAAATTGCGTGCTAATCATCCTTCTCGAACGGAGAAAGAGAAAGAAAAATCGAGCTTTTTTACGTATTTACACGAATTACGTTATAGCATTAGATGATAGTAACAGCAAGTCGATCATGCTTGAAAAATAATTTATTTCTCATCGATTTCGAATAATACCAAAACTCTCGATCGCCGATACAGAGAAATAACTTCTCTCTCTCTCTCTCTCTCTCTCTCTCTCTCCCGTTAGTAATTAGTTTCGAGTCAAAGATTCGAGATACGGGAAATAGGAAAATGTGAAATTTTTACTGGTATAACTCATAATATAATATATATACGCGCGCGAGTTCCGATCGCGCGCCAGAGATAAGCGTTTCACAAATTCTTTGTTGAAACATTATATTATTATATATTACACGTATATAAGCGATAAATTAATGGATCGCGTCGAAAAATCGATTGCAACGGCCGAAGATATTTTTTTTCTCCACTCTGTCTCTCTTTCAAATTAACAATATATTTATATACGACTGACACTCGTGTGCTCGAGCGATTAATAAAACTTCAGCCTGCGCAAGGTGCCACACGTACATTAAAAATTGTATCCTAATGAAGCGTTATTTTCATCGTAATCTGTTTTTTTTTTCCTTCATCAATTCGCCAGCTCGCATCCAAGGACTATGGGTAATAATAATTGCGCGTGAATCACGCGTCATCCGCGCGCAGCAGCGTTGATTGTCATTTCTCAATACGATATAATGATACTTATAAACGCGTTACGTTCGTAGACGCACTTCCTCGCACTCGAAACACAGCAACGCGTCCTTTTTTTGTGCGCGCTCGCGCGTTATTTATATCACGTATATAATAATATTTCGTTGAGATTTATGACAGCAATACATAAATCAAAAAGTAAAGTCGTCGTCGTCGAGCCAATTCTCAAATCTCTTCTCTCACCTTCGCCAATGATCGTGCCCCCGGAAACTCGTCATTAATATGCATAGGATTTTTCCCTATTCCGTATACGTGCCTCTATTCAGATATATATACATCCTCTATATAGTTACACACAAAACGTGAAAACTATAACGCGTTGTAGAAGCTGAGTCAGCGCGCGCCGGGGTTCAGCTCCTGCCCAGGTATATATTATAACATTTCTTCTCTCTTTCTCTCTCTCTCGACGCGGAGCAGCTCTCAAAAGCCCGCTCATGGGTTATATAAATTCCGCGCATGAATAAGACTGAAAAATCCCACGAAAGCCGCGCACGGGCGTGTATACACACCTATATATACACTATATATCTATATGATAATAACTAGCTTGCATCTGTATAGTTGCATCGGGCGCGCGGGAGATGATATATATCTGTATTTTTCGTGAAAATTGCCTAATCAAAACGGTGCGCAGAGCTGTATACACTGTATGTATACGCATCGAGAGCAGCAGCTACTACATACGGTACGATCGTCGGGAAAAAAAGTGGCCGGCTATAGACCGTCCGTTATCGGCTGACTCCACTATGACCATGATACTGCACGTATATACAGTGGGATATAATACATAGAAGTAGTCGCGCGAATCAACGGAAATCCGAGAACCGAGTCGCGTACCTACGTCTGGGTACAAACGTGAACTCTTTTTTTTTACACGATATATATATGTATGTATCCATGTATTTTGCTTCACGCTCGACAGGCCGATCGAGAGGCAATTGACAGCAGCCGCTGCACACCTCGTCGCAATATTATATGTACATGTTTGTGCGATTGCGATATGCATCGATACGATTTCAAGACAAGTCCTCGTTTACTAATCCTATGCCACCTACTTATAGCTAATGTTCGCCTGTGCATATACTCGGTGTTTTATAAAACAATTTCTAATTGTCTACGAGCACGCGACAAGGCATTAGCGCGAGAGATCGAGTTTTACGAATTCTCCTGGCTTGGATGCGCCTTGCAACATTATTGCGGATAGTCTTCGCGGATCAATGAAACATGCAATACGTGCGCGCGAACGAAGGAGGTAATGTAACACACGTGTTTACGTATTATCGTTCTTGGCTTTTATTTCGTAATTCCTTATACGCGAAACGATTCTCCCCGCAAGACATTTTCCATATGATAATCGAATTGGAGAAGTCGCATTCATCAGGTGTATATTATGCAAAAATAAAGAGAAGAAGTCGAAGGAAATATTTATTTAGATTCGCGCGAGCGAATATATATTTACGTACGCGTGACGCAAGATTATACACACACACATACAATATACGATCCTTGGATGTATTTTATATTATTTTATAATATCATCGGACACCTTCGAGTGTATCGTTATATTCGTGCGAGCTACAGCGAGGACAGCGTCTCTACATACGTCTGGATATAGAGAGAGGCTGGATGGTGTTATTATATAGAAAAAGGAGATATACGAGGCTGAACTTTGATCGGCCAAGCAGAGAGAGAGAGAAGTGTAAATGCATCAGACAGAAAGAGAGAGATAAAAAAGAAGAAAAACCGCAGCTTGACCGCGCGCGCGCCTTTCGATACACGTACGAGACTGAAATCGAGTTTTGTATTATATCACCCTGGATTCCGACGCACCATATTGATCCCGGCGTTAATATACAGGCATAGGAACAAAGGTATACCGATCTATTCGTGAAATTTTGATTCGATTCGACGTGCCTCGCGTCCACTAAACTCGTGTCTCGCGTCGTCGTCGCCGCTGACTTGCGAAACCGCGACTCCGAGATATATCTCCGGCTAATTATACATAATTAAAAAAAAAAACAAAATTTTAACGAGAGAAGCCGACGAAGCGTTGAAAGCGTACCAATAACTGTGTCTATTTTAAAACGTGCTAATACCTTTGACGAAAAAATGTTTCCATTTTTCAGTCAATGTTCACGAGGTAACGAGACGTGTTACAAAAAAAAATTTCGTAAGCGCGAACGATAGATTATGGGTCGATTTCGTTTTCCTCTTTTTTTTTTAACGAGCAATTATCGATTGCCGCTCGATACGCGTTGCGATCGGCGCGATGACGTGTGTTCGCGATTAGTAAGCCGCGCGCGAAAGGTGAGTGACACTGATGTAACACACACACACACACACATATGACATACGCGTATGACATACAACACACGAGTCTCGCAGTGGAGAAACCAGAGGAACATATCTGAGGCTCCGTATGATCCTTTACGTATTACGTCCCGCCAAGAGGAAAAATAAAACTTCGATTCCAGAGTCTTGTGCGAGATAACAACGGTACGACGAGTGATAAATACGAAACGTTTCTTCTATTTCTTTTTGTTTTGAATACGATCGTTTCTTGGAAAATCGCGTAGTATTTATCTCTTTTTCCGAGGCGCTTTTCTGTTTGAGAGCATGCACGAGTGTAATAATAACATATAGATATACACGCCTCGCTCGAAGGTGTTAAACGACTCTATAATATTAGCAGATATTTTACCGAAGTCGAAGGCATATAACGATATTGTTATGGTAGAGAGGATGGCTCTCTTCGCGCTCGACCGTACCTATAACGAACATCAAATATTGATCTATACGATCGTGTAGTCTAACTTTATTTTCTCTCTCCAGCGTTACGAATGTCCAAAAAACAAATGGTATCGTCTCTCTAGATAATAATTTCAACGATCTTAACGGCAAAATTCACACGATACGCTGTATTATTGACACAGCGGATGAATACATTAAAATTATCAAATATTATCGTAACACAGAAGCAGCATTCTATTTTACATATCTCACGCGCGTGTACAAAAATGAAAAAAAATATAAAAAAAAAGTATAACACGCGGATATACCGGCTGCGCTTGCACATACAAGCATTATACGCATTTGCATCGAACGCTATACGCACATGCATATAGGTGTTTTACACACGCGCGCACGATCGGGCCACGCGAGCCGCGCGTAATTAAGAAATTCCTTAAAAGCTCGCTGCTCTCAGCCCCTTCGATGTATATTTTATACATAGGCGAGCAGGCGATATAATAGATACGCGAGCGAGCGAACGAGAACTAATGGATAATGGTCTTAGGTAAGGCTTATATCTTGGGCGCTTTGCCGATAAGCCATCTCTCTCGAGAGAGAGAAAGAGAGCGATAAGATACGCGTGCGAGCGGGAATACAGGGAGTTTGCGCGAGCGTGTGTATGCGTTTTTCTATTATTTTCAGGATATAGGCCTGTGTATCCCATATGGCTCGATGTGTATTTATGATACTGTTATATACTTTGGCAGTAAAACGAAAGAGAAAGAGAGCGAGTGATAAGAATTTTTAATTCGGTGAAAATAATCGATCGCCCAGTGATAGTGTCGCAGTTAAGGAAAATATACGTACACAGGCGTATATGGATTTTTCTAGGAATTGGTTCATCCATCGACTGTAGATGTCGCATCGCTAACCCCCAAGCGGTTAAATCGACTTCGGTCGATATATAGTGATCATTAATCTATACATTATATCGCCTGTTGAGTTATCCCGTATATTGTTGGGTGGCAAGCCACGGGTCACACAATAAAAATGGAAAAAAATTTACAGCATTAATTATCTCGCTTCTTTAGAACTAAATTCGTCAATTTAGGATCGTAATCGAACGTTCGATTCAACTCAGCTTCAATGCAGAGTAGAGTTAGAGTATTTAAACTCTCGTTACTCTGATTTAAGTGAAATAACTTTTCAATCTTTTCAAAACCGAAAATGATCTCTCTCCGCTACAATTTGACACCGTCGTACTTTATAGGTACATAAAAATGGAGGTAAATATTTTCAAATTTGCTTTGAAAATTATTCTTGATAGATCTAGCGGAGTTGGCTTATTTCAACCGAATAGCACTCTAACAATTGAATGCGTTCATTTTGGGTCATACTTAAACTCTAAGTCGCGAGGAAAAATTTTAAATGCACCCAAAGAAGCTCGAGCTGGGTCTATTGCGTTACTTGGGTTACTTGAAGGTATTTTGTTTTGCAATGAATTTAATTATTAAAAAGATATACACGAACTGAGTCGAATGGGTTACTTGGGTTACTCAGTAGGGTTGTAAAAAAATTTCATAATAGGGGCGGCATTGGTCGTAATCCGACCCCGCTGGTCAAAAACTTGCATCAATTTTTATTTTGTAACGGTTATTTTGTATGTGTGCGTACATGCAGTAGGTAAATAGCACATTTTCTAGCCGTAGCGCCACTTTTAGAACTACGCATTAAAATACTCGTTTTGCGTGTATATGTATACGTTCGCGAGAAAGTAGAGCTTCGAATTTTTTCGCGTATCTCGCTCTCAGGCACTCAAGGCAGTGCGCGTCGAACAGAGAGGAAAGAGAACGAAAAAATATGTCAAACGCGCGAGGCGTAGCTACGAATTAACCTGCACCGCGCGGCGTGTATTACATTAATCGCGACTATAATACACACATATATAAAAATTGAACGCGTCCTTTATTATATTCAGCTGCGTAGCGATAAAGTCCAATTTTGCGTGCGCAAACCTGCTTATTAGATCTCTCGCGTATACTTATGCTTACCGAAAAAAAAAAAAAAAAACAGTCCAGTCATTATCGTATACACGTGCGCCGCCGTCGCGGCCGCGATATATGTTTTCTTTTTCTGTCTCTCTCTCTCTCTCTCTCTCTCTGTGCGCGATAAATAACAATATAAACAGGAAAAACATAGCGTCACGGCATTTAATGCGCACGTACACACGTACATGCTCTTCTCGGCGTTCTCCAACCCTCCACCACCACGTGTCAAACGCTCACACAGACACAGACACATGCGGCCATTGTCCATTTACTCGTCTGCGGTGCAGCGTTACATACATACGAGCGAACTTTATTACTTTATCTCGGGTGAAAATCTCGGAGCTTTCCTGCCTCGTCGCGGTCTGGCCGGACATTTCACTATTATGTATCGAATAACGCGCGAGAGTGGCGACAAGCCCAGCAATTATGCAATGTATCTAACACCTCTATGATACA
The DNA here is from genome assembly GCF_000599845.2 of Trichogramma pretiosum. NCBI lineage: Eukaryota > Metazoa > Arthropoda > Insecta > Hymenoptera > Trichogrammatidae > Trichogramma > Trichogramma pretiosum. Next base: position 536,355 of record NW_019640807.1, read on the forward strand.
AATTTCACTCTCGGGCCCCTCTTTCTCCTCTATTTCTCTCTCGCTGTCTGTCTCTGACTATACATATACGTTCGCGGGTGTGATACGTGCATACGATACAGTATACGCGTGAGTAATTTATACATATACACAATAATAAAACTCAATGGCATGGCAGCAGCAGCAGCAAGTCAAGCTGCACTTACACACGCGGACAAATACACACACACATACACACACACTCACTTGTGGGCAGTGTCCTATAGTGTGTGCGCAAAAACCGTAACTCAAACTGTTCTCTCAATAAATCAAAGCTACTATATAGCCCGGCCGCGCGCTGCACTTACATGACTCTTCTCTTCTCTCTTCTTCGCGTATGTATATGTGTGTGTGTGTGTGTGTGTGTGTACGCGCGAGATGTGTATAATATATTTATAGTCGTAATTTAAGTGTAACATACATTCCACGAAGGCTAGACACGAGCTGCTGCTGATGCTGCTCATGCACACGTATACCGATCTTCAAAGGGTACATGTACGCATTTTTCCTCGTTCGTTTCTTTGTCTCTCTGTCTCTCTCGTTCTTACTCTTTCTTACGAGTTATATTGCAGACGCTCTGTATGCTCACTTTTCGCTTTTTAAAGTAGAGAAGATCGAGACGTAAACATCATCTCGCGAAGACGACGGAGACAGAGTCGCGACCTTGGGCGTACATACGCGAGAGCTCCGACAAACTATTATACGCTCTCTGGACTGTACTAGCGACACACACACACGTGTGCACGAGTCACGTACCTATTACGCGCGTACACTGCGTAATGTATAAGTAATAATCGTTTTTTTCTTTTTCGCAAAAAAAAAAAAGAATCGATTTTTTTTCTCGAGTACTACTTCGTTTTTTCGAGAATCGTCATTTCCAGAAATCCTCGAGTACTCGATCCTCAACTATGTGTGCCGATCTCATCTCGTTACGCGTGCGACGATACGAGCTTTGCGCCTGCCCGCTCTTGCCTCATATATAACATACAAAAGTATATTCTACGCTCGTTTACTCTCTCGCGTTGTATTAAAGACAGCAACCGATTTCCAGCTTTAAATTATATTTGCTCCGAGTTAATTATCCATAACCACGAGAATGTGTGTATAATATTTCGCGAACTTTCACTCGTGTGTATGGATGCTGCTGCGAGATGATGTTTTGCTCGCCGTACGCATATATACATCTCGATGCATTCGAGAGAGCTTTTAAAACGAGCTCGCAAGCCCGCCATATCGTGCATGTTATGGGCTGAAATCGAGTTCGCCGTGGTCGTAATAACGTATACACTTGATGTACAAAAGTAAAAGTTAATAATGCGCGCGATGCTCTCTGCACACCATATATATACATACAAACGATATTACGGATGATGGGAGTTTTGATTTCTGTAGTAGTATCGAGCCTGTAGCATAAACGTAAGCCTCATTAAGCGCGTGCATTAATATAATCTCTTTTTCCCTCCTTACAATATCATAATAATATCGTGAAACGGCTTGTAAACCGCGAACGAAAGTTTTCCATGCGCGCGTGGTTGTACATCATCGGTTTGTTACTAATATTATTTATCCGAATGTTATGCGGACGCGCTTGGAAATGCTGCGCGAGCTTTGCACTCTCTCACACACACAGCAAGTGTGTGGGAAATAAACGACAGAGAGAGAGAGAGAGGATTCCTCGAGGATCGGAGTTTCTTTCCCCAGCTTCTCGTTTTAATGACCTTTTCACGTACTTAAAGTGTGCGTATATGTGCGTGAACAGTGGAGAGACACACACACGACGAGTCGATAAAACTTCGAGAGTCTTGTCCTAATGTATAAAAAAGGGAAGGATTGGCATTTAGACGCGGTGCATTAATCGACGCGCGCAGGGACAAAAAACGCAGCTTTATATATCCTAGGTATGTAATGAAAGCAGGTGGACACACGGCGACTGGAAAATAATAAGAGTCGTATTATTATTATTTTTTTTTTTTCATTCCTGAATACAGTCGTGAGAGATCGACACCGTCTTTGTTCGCAATTATAACGAATGACATTTCAATATTTCGTCCGTCTGTCATCATTTCATTTTATTATTTCCTTACCGCGACCTTATAGACGCGACTTTGATCGAGAGAGAGAAGAAATTTCAAAAGTTTTCGATGCGACAATTTGATCGAGTAGTGTATGTTTGTCTTGATTTTAAGACGAATGCTAAAGATCGGTAAGAGCTTTTCTCTATCTCGCTAAGTACCAACACATAATCAAACAAAATGTACGACTCGAGAGGAGATTCAAAATAAATAATGTTTCAGGAAATAGTGTAGTCATTATGCACCTTACTTTACCATCCCAAACACGTATTACACATAAAGATCGATAAGTTTACTCGGAAATCAATCAAAAAATTACTCACGGTTAAACAACACGTAACAACATTTTATTTGCTCGTCTTTTTTCGCTCTCCCTCGAAATTAACTCATCCTTCTTTGTCAACATTAAAATAAATACATCCATACAGCTTCGCGCGCGCCACAGTCCGATCTCTATTATATTATACAGCACAGAGCGCGAGAGCGAAGAGATCATTTTTTACGATAGTCTCGCAGCGGCAGCGAAATATCGCTCGCGAATCGCTGTGTATGTCCAGCGCGCATACCGATTGTGTCTGTGTGTCTGTGTGTGTGCGCGCACTTTGCAAGCCTGCAAATACCTGTAAGCTATATATGCACACTACGAGCTTTGTTTCGCGTATTATACGTCTAAAAGATCGGCAAGCCCGAGCCGATAGATAAGTGTATAATTTACCGTTGCGCTCGTCCGTATCTGTAAATACACACGTATATATACATACATACGCACAAACTGCACGTAATAGCCGAGGCCGTTTAAGCGGCGCATTATTACACGTGTTACTTTTTTTTTCTCTAATCGCCGCGTCGTGAATTATTCAATTTATATGGGTCAAAATAATACTTTTTTACAAAACCGTGCGCACGTATATCACCGATCTTGACGCGCTTTTGGTATGTTATAGTACATGGTAAAAAGGTCCCAAAAAAAAATTTTTAGACCCCCTCCCCCCTCCTACCCCCCACTTCCGGTATAAACGTCCATTTTCGATCTATATTTTTTCTGAGGACATGAAGCAA